>NC_063189.1:4966423-5058923 GCF_017589495.1 Alosa alosa
CCCAGATCCTGGGGTCCGGCGCCGGCGTGGCTCTGGCCTCGCACCTCAACACGTGCCTGGGGCTGCTGCCGGACGCGCCGCTGTCCTCCCTGCCGCTGCGCTCGCCCCCGCTGACCGCCGCGCTGGCCGCCATCTGCGTGCTGCGCTTCCTGCTGGGCGTGCTCCTGCTGCTGGCCACGCGCGCCGTCATGAAGGCCGTCACCATCCCGCTGGTGTGCCGGCTGACCGGCGTGTCCGGTGCGGACGTCAGGGAGGCGCGGCAGCACATGCAGGTGGAGCTGCCCTATCGCTACATCGTCTACGGCACCATCGGCTTCAACGTTCTCTTCCTCGTGCCGCTGGTCTTCGGCTACCTGGGCCTGTCCTGATTGGCTCGGAGGCCGGAGCACACCACCAATGACATTCCTCGCTCTGTATGACCCGCCCCCATCATCCACCCCACTCCCACCCCAAAGCCACCAATGGTTGAACAGCAAAATGATTGAAGCGATTGAAAGCCAATCATTTAGTGCTGCTCTGTCATATTGAACTGTTTTATTGGTGTTTTATTGTTCTTGTTTTTTTTTATTTCTAGATACTTCATTCATTCTGATCGGTTTGAGTTTCAGCTCTGTTGGCTCTTTTCTGGGTTCAGGAGTCTTGTTCCTCTTGTGCGATGATTTCTGTGCGATGATTTCTGTGGTGATTTCTGTGCGATGATTTCTGTGGTGATTTCTGTGGTGATTTCTGTGGTGATTTCTGTGTGGTGATTTCTGCGTAGTCTCAGAGATTCCTCACGCCTGTCTGAGGTTCTCCACAGTCTTCGTCATCCACCCTCTCTCACCTCGCTTAGCCACACCCACCCCAAGGGGCTCTGATGAGGAACGCCATGAATAAACGTGTCACCCTAAGGCCCGCCTGTGATTGGCAGAGGGCCTCCTCTGTGGCCTGTACCACTAGTGCCTTTAATGCAGGGGGGTGAAGGAAGGGCTCATGTCATGACAGCCCTTGTGAAATGCACTCTGTAGTGGAGTGGAGGTGTGTGAGATGACAACTCTTGGCTCTGCACAGAACCGGTTCCTCAATGAGAACACACGGTTCCCTTTATAGACTCCTGGTGTCTGCTTACCTGTCCTGGGCGTGTGTGGTGGTACCTGGTGGACCAGGTGTGGCGGAGCTCACCTGTGCGCTGGCCTGGAGACTCCACAGCGCTGTGGTACTTTGATGTGTTGTGTTGTCTCTTTAGTTTGTTTACATCTGATTGATTGTTTATTTGTTTGTTTGTTTGTTTTGTGTGTATTCAGGTAGCAGCACTGCTAAATGAAAGAAGAATGATGATAAATTTTCATCACCTAAAACTGAGCATTTTTTTTATCCACGGCCTTATTAAGACAACTTCTTCTTTCATGCCCCAAGCACATATTCTATTGTCCTACCCAAAGCACATATTCTATTGTCCTACCCAAAGCACATATTCTATTGTCCTACCCAAAGCACATATTCTAGCGACAGCCATTACAGATTGCAGGGTGAATTACATCTTCTCTATATCTAATCAATGTATTTTAAGAGCCTTATAGAGAGTTTATAAACATGCCTTATAGTGAGTTTTTAAACAGTATTTGGTTGAATTCTTGTGAAGTTAAAAACATTAAGCCTGAGTTATGATGACCATATTGACTTTGAAACTTCTCTGCATAAATACTGCAGGGTTAAGTTTGAGCTGGTTTGGCCGTTGGTGTTTCACATGTTCTCTCTCACTTTGTTCCTCTCGGGGCCACCATACTGTGCACATATTGCACTGTTCCCAGAATGCACTGTGTTCCTCAGCTGATTGCCTTCACTGGTCTCCATGGTGAGGACTGTCTAAGGCCCCAGCTAGCTTGTGTGTGTTTATTTGTGGTACCTAGATTTGTGTGTGTGTCTTTTGATGTATATATGTTTTTGTTACCTAAAACAGACGTGTTTTCTCAGTAGCAAGTAAAACGAGTCAGTGGCCTCTATTCTGAGAACCCAAACAGGAAGTGGTTTGAGAATATTACCTGGACATAGTACGCTGACCTTAGCTTGACTGTTGGTGACTTTCACTCTCTCCCTGTCGTCCTCTATGTGTGTGTGTGTGTGGGGGGGGGCTAGTGTAGACTGTGCTGATATATAAACCATGATGCTCTTCTTTCCTCTGAAGTGTGGCTGCTAAGCTATGCTCCACCTACTTCTTGATCTTCAACTCAGTGAACACTTTTTAACTTCTTTCCTCTTACCTTTGTCTCGCTGTCTCAGTGAAATGGGTCAGACCAAACACAAGTGTGTGTGTGTGTGTGAGTTTGTGCACGTTTGTAACTGAGGCTCAGTGAGGTTATAGCTTCATGGTGCAACTCCCTCACAACACACACACACACACACACAAATCATTCCTTGTGCCTTAGCCCCCATACAAACCTAGAAGGAGCCCGTAACAGACTCACATTACAACGGATATCCTTAACACAGTGGTCTTAATCTAGTGTTAAAAGCTCACATTAACACAGTGGTCTTAATCTAGTGTTAAAAACTCACATTAACACAGTGGTCTTAATCTAGTGTTAAATGCTAACATAAACACAGTGATCTTAATCTAGTGTTATGCTAACACTAACACAGTGGTCTTAATCAATTAAGTGTGTTAATTAAGTAATTAAGTGTGTTAAACACTCACACTTACATGGTTGATCTAATTAGTTCAGTGTTAAAAGGTGACTAGCAATCATTTCAATCAGTTTAGTCAGTAACACTATCATCTCAATCTATCTAGTGTAAAAGCTAACATTAACAACATCATCCTTATCTATCTATAGTGTTAAAAGCTAACATTAGCAACATCATCCTTATCTATCTAGTGTTAAAAGCTAACATTAACCACATCATCCTTATCTTTCTAGTGTTAAAAGCTAACATGAACCACATCATCCTTATCTATCTAGTGTTAAAAGCTAACATTAACAATGTCATATTTATCTATTAACCGGTGTAGTGTTGAGGCTTCACTGTAATCGTATTCTAAATGGGTGTAGTGTGAATGCCCACCCTTGTGCCAGTTGGGGTCATTTCAGTCAACTGACAAAAACATAGACAACTCTGTTCTGAGTTTGCACTTGAAATAGCATAAATAACCTGTGTCTTAACGTGGTCTTCTGTGTGCCAAACATTTCAGTAATTAAACTGTGGATTAGGGCATATTTAGTGTGTGTGTGTGTGTATGTATGTGTGTGTGCACTGTGGATTAGGGCATATTTAGTGTGTGTGTGAATGACATGTTATTTGGATGTTTGAAATGGAATGCTTTGGAACTGATGGGTCTGAATCAGGCAGGTGCTGCTTGGCTCTGCACACCAGGAGGGATCTGGTGCTGATTCCACACTGATGGAGTTTCAGCCTGCAGTTAGCATACTGTGGCCATTAGCCGTTAGCTAATAATCGTGTAATGGACGTCTCTGTTGGAAACAGGAGCTCTTAAAGCCCAATTCCCACAGCTCCGTACACACTGGGCCTTTGTTCACTACCAGGCCCTATCTGGGTCCAACCATCAGCCTCCACCAGATTATTCAGAGAGATAGAACTATGCCGTGCCACTGTGGTCACAGGTAGAACCCATAGAGGTGGAACCGGGCTTGGAGACTGACCACAGGTAGAACCCATAGAGGTGGAACCGGGCTGAGGGACACTGTTCACCGAACCGCTCGGGGTCAGCTGTAGTTCCAGAGACCCCTGCTGCTAGGCCCGGTACTTTACTCTTTGAGGTTACTAGAACCCTACATCTGCATTTGTGTTCCAAATGCCTATCTGCTGGAGTACAACATATCCGCTCTAGAGATGCACATCAGATCTGCTCTAGAGATGCCACCGGATTGGCTGTTGGGTTCTTGTGCCTGTTTCTCGTTGGTTCACTCTGCGAGGACCAACCTATTAGCCTGCAGCCTGCCTTTGTCAAATGGAACTGAACTTCACTTGTGCTGATATGCTGTCTGCACTATTTGACTTACTGTGTGTGTGTGAGAGTGTGTGTGCACGTGTATACAGTTCATGAGTAGTGTATCTGTCATACTGAGCCTGTACACAATGCTGATGACAGCATTTCAGGAAGATACCTAGACCACTAAGCTTCCCTCTGCGAGTATACCGGTATGTGTGTGTGTGTGTGTGTGTCTCTTTGTAGCTGGGATTTCTCTCAGCTTATTAATCAGTTCCTCTTGTCTGTGCTCTTCAAACCAAATGAATCCTTAGACTGCCTGGTTTTGTTGTCTGAGTGTTAGTAGTATAGCTTCAAGTCGGGTACCTTAAAATCTCTCAAAGGCCTTAGGATGGAAAGCCTCGATATAGCTACTTGTAAGCATGGAAACATAAGGTACGTGTTAGGTACTTGTAAGCATGAAAGCATAAGGTATGTGTTAGGTACTTCCCACATATTAGTACTTGAGTAGAGGTACATCTAAACTGAATGTGTTTGTGTTTTGTTTCCATGGCATTTGATTACATGTAGAATGAATGATTACTCTCAGAGAAGACTGATCATTCAGTCCTGTCTATTTTTTAAATGATTTGAAACGTTGAATAAAATGTCATGTCTGACTTGGTTGTTGTGTATGTTCTTTAACAAGGCTCAGTCAGCTCAGAAGCTGATCAACTAGCTTATCAAGTCAGCTCAGAAGCTGATCACAAATAACCTGGAAAGCTGCCCTACGTAGACCAACTATCCAAAGAAAGTGTTAAAGGAGCGATTTGTAGGATTGTTACCGAACGTTCTGTAGGCCAAAATCAAAACACTGGTGAACGTTCTCAAGACTACCAGACGCGAGCCTCTTCTGAGTTGCCAGATGTAGCCTAATGAAGACTTAGCTAACGTTAGTTGACCTGCAGCTGCTTTAACATTTCTCCAACCATGACCCAGCTACACATTACAGAAACAGTGAAAACAAAAAATACCTCTCTAACCAACGTAACATATTTAGCTGAAGTTAGCGATGCAGATGAAGTTTAGCCTAGGCTACCTGTTGTGGAGAAATATGGCCAGCTCTAAGTCCAGACTTGATATTCTTCGTTTGACGAAGACGTCACCATCTCAGGAAGCTCCTCCGATGTCCACTTAATTTGTTTCTTGTTTTAATTTTGGAAATTTGCCTGCCTCACATAGGCGTTCATGACTACAATTGACAGTAAGCTGACAGTTGGCCTTTGCTAATTTGGCAACACAAATAGGAGGACACGCCGGCCCATTATTAATACACTATTCTAGAATTAATTGTTCAAAACATAAACGAAAATTCCAAGAGATTCCACACCGTAACTCATTTTTTCATGGGTTTTACGGGTTATAGTAATATTGTCAAATAAGACATTACTTCAATTCATCGTGTTTCCTTACTCTCTGACAACATATGACATCATTTTTGGAATGGTTACAGTTTATTTTCCATTATTTCCTACATACTGGTCCTTTAACACTTGATCAGTTATAATGTTGATCAGGTGTAATACTCAAGCACACCGCCGTGACGCTGTGTGTGTGTTTGTGTACTCCTTAGTGCTAATGCACACTCCCTTACTCTTTAGTGTTACCGCATGGTCCCTTACTCTAGTGTTAATGCACACTCCCTTTAGTGTTAATGCATGGCCCCTTACACACACATACACTCACTCAGACATAGTCACACTGAAAGACACACACACACACACTCACTCAGACACAGTCTCACTGAAATACACACACACACTCAGACATAGTCACACTGAAAGACACACACACTCACTCAGACAGTCTCACTGACACACACTCACACTGAAAGACACACCCGTTCTCTCGGGTTATCTCCCATGGTGCCGTTCTCTGAGGTTATTTCCCATGGTGCCGTTCTCTCAGGTTCTTTCCCATGGTGCCGTTCTCTCGGGTTATCTCCCATGGTGCTTTCCCTCCCACTCCTACATTCTCTCTCCTTTCTCTTTGGCGCAGCCGTCTCACTGTGGTTGGCTTCCTGGGACAGATGGAGGAGGAGGCGGCTAAACATGCCTTCTGTTCGCCTCACAATGTCAGAGCTGTCACTCGATCCTCCACTCCAACCCGTCTGCTCAGGCTAGAGAAACCCTTTGTTCTCCTCCCTTGCTGTCCACCTCTTTCTTTCTCTCTCTCACTCTCTCTCTCTTCATCTTCTTGCTCATGTGGGCGAGGGGGTGCATTCACATGACTGTTTCCCGCATTTTTTTTTTTTTTTTTTTTTTTACTGTTTTACCCTCCCGCCCACATGGTGGCGGCAATGGCACTCTGAGCCCAGAAGTCGGAGGAAGCGTTTCCCAAGTGTAACGTCTTTGTCGGTTCCGGGTTCCTGTATAACAACATTTGAAATGAACATGGCGCTAAAAATTACCACTACTGATCAAGCGTCCGATTTCCAGTTGGGAAAGTACAAAGGACTGTTTAACAGTATGCTTGAGGGGCAAAATGAGATTGCCGAAAACGTCAAGACCGATCTCATGCAGGAACTATTGTCGACATTTGAAACCGCGGTTCGAGAGAATATCATTGTTGATGGATGTTCAAATGACGAGGTTCGGCATGAGGATGGCGAGAGAATAACATTGGACGATATACTGGATGAAAAAATTGTTGAGACAACCAGAAAGCGCAGCTGTTATCCAAAGAAGATCATTCCCTTTGTTGTGCGATCGCTGAAGGCAGAACGAAAACTGATGGAGATGTACGAGCATACAGCAGACACTGAGGAGATGGAACGGGAAGCCTTTCAAGATCACATCATGAAAAATGTGTCCGAGGGAGTACCCAAACGTTTCAGACAAGTAACCGCGGTAATGAAGTCTTTGCAGGAGGTGTGTGTCCGGGCAGAAGGTCTGCACCAGGTCCTTACCCTCCAGCCTTCAGTGAAGTCTTTGGAGATCTACAGAGAGGTGGTTGACAGATACAGAGAGGAAACCCGTTAAAGAGTAATGCTACCTTGTGTACCTAATGTTCTGTCACCATGCCTCTAAAAGTAGCCACCAACATGACTCTAAACACCCTGAGAAGGAGAAGGACTTTCACTTTCCGGGATTTACCACAAGGGGGCACTCTAATTCCACTGACATTACAATAGCCTCTAACAGGCTGCCGTAGAGTTTCCAGCTGCAGTGTTGGCAGTCCAGAGTAATAGTCCCTGCACAATACATGTTCAAGACGTGATTGAGTAGATATAACAAATTGGATGCAAAACTTATTAAATGAATATTGGTCATACAGATTCTGTTTGCAAGTCTGTAAGGTCATGTGATGCAATGTACAATGTAAATCGGCATAGGTGGCAGGGTCACACGTTGACTTTCTTAATCCCATACCTTAAACAAGGTAGCACCAGCTGACTATTGTTGACAATTAGTATATTTAGAATGTAGTGTTTAGTATTATCTATCCTGTATAATACATACAAACAAAAGGTGATAATAATGTTTGTGTTCTTCTTTATGCACTTAAAAGACAGTTGATTTGTTGGTTAAGTTGTGTTCCTTACGCTTAATTCACTTATTTGCCCCAGAGATATCTGGATTAATTTGGACAGGTGAGGGATTTCAGCAGTAAAGCTATATGGCTATTAAATATAGTCATTTAGCAGACACTTTTATCCTAAGATGAGACTGATTTGAGAAGAATAAGCATAGAATCTGCACAAACATTCTGCTTCGTTCCACTGTGTTGAAAGAGACTTCTCTTTCCACCGCAACAACCCACAAAAGCCAGATCAGCAGCCAATGCAGGAAAAAAACGGATTTCTCTGACAAAACAACCAGCCGAAATGTGTGTGCGTGTGGACACACAACTGTGTGTTTTAACAATTCTGATTCCTGAGAAAACTGCATCATTTTGATCATTTACCCAACACAATTTACCCAATCCTTGAATTTTCCCTTGGGGATCAATAAAGTATCTGTCTATCACAATGGCCGAACAGAGGGTACGGTATATTTGTAATTTTCTGTAAATTAGTTTGCGGGAGACAAGTCCTCATCCGCCCATAGACACATTTTACAAACAAAACATACATGTAGGGATGTAACGATTACCGGTATATTGGTAAACCGCGATAAAAATGTTGATGACAATAATAATTACCGTTTTCATTTCAAACATCATGATTATCACTGTTGATTACCGCAGTGTGGAAACCGTGTGTTTAATCCTTCCCAGCTTCATCCGAGCCTGCTTTTGACATACAGTAGGCCTGGTACCATGGAACAAAACTGGTACCCTAATCCTAACCTACCCTGTCTAATTGATGGTTTTAACTACGATTCGGATTAGGCTACACCTGATTTTAAAAGGCAGAACGTTTTCACCGCAAAATGTGCACTGTATCATGTAGGCACTCTGCGTCTTTTTATGTTCACGTCCACATTAAATCCATTCACCATTTTGAACGCATACTTTGGTCTCACTCATTACATCCAAATAACCGAAATAGCAAACTCCAAGTTAAGGACACTTTTTGAAACTATTTCAGCTTGTGTAGGCCTATCAGGGCTTTCTGAACATATTGAACACACTTGATAATAACAGTGATAATTTTGGTCACTATAACCGTGAGGTAAAATTTTCATACCGTTACATCCCTACATACATGGCTTAAAAACAGCTCAGACACATACCAAATGTTTTCAAGGCTTCAGTTAAAAACTACAAATCAATGCTTATTAAAATTAATGTTGCTTATTTACCATGGTGCAACAATGTGTTATTCTGACTGATGGCTCTTGGGAAAAGGGCATTTTTTTTATATTGTTTTGTTCCTGGGACAGCTTGGAACTATAAGAAGCTGATTCTGGGTTGGCAAAAGGTGGAATCGAGCCACTTATCTGCTCTAGCTGTCGGTGACACAATCAGCCTATTAGAGCTTTTCATAATTCTATTGTGCAGTTAAGTTTTTGCATTTTAAAGGTATTTACAAGCCATGCCACTGAAGAAAACTATACAATTGTTTCAATAAAAACACGGTATTAACATGATTTTGATGTTATCTCCTCCTAATCACAAACTCAGTAAAATTGGTGACTTTGCTCCCACCCTGTGGTCAAATCGTGCACTGCACTAGTAGTTTTTTCATGGTAACACGGAACTCCGAAATAGATAATGATTTTCGGGGGGCACAATACCACGGTGCACGCTGGCGTTTACGTGCATGGCAGCTGTGACAAGTCGCAGACGATACACTCAAAAGTAAGTAATATCTTGTAGGTAATATAGATATAGAAATAAAGTATCAGTGTCAAGCTGGAACATTCATACTCATAATTTTATGCAGAAAGTAGGCCGTATCAGGCTATTTCTGGCTTGCTACTACAGCTGACTTCACAGAATGAAGAATAAGAAGCCTCGGGTAGTTCGATCAAAGGGTAGATTGTACATTAGGGAGCGCCACGGTATTACCCATCCAACAAGTTATGGTTTTTACCAGCTACGTTGCGGATTTATAATGTCTAGCCATGATTAGCTCAAATGCTTAGCTAATTGCTGCCATTTTGACCAGGACTCCCTGGCAGAAGAGACATTGTGTCTCAATGGGACCTGGTAAAATAAAGGTTTAAATAAAAAAAGAAGCCAGTTTTTACTGGTACAAGTGGGTGCTTCTGCAGGCATTTTTAAGTCCCGTAGTCACATTTTGGATGTATTTCTAAATGTGTGATATGATGCTTGATAATTACACTATACTGTGTTATTATTCATCTTGACATAAAAATGCAGACTTTTTTATTTGATGATAACATGTAACATTTTATAGGTCTGGTATAAAGAGAGAGATAGAGATCAAACAGCATAAGAGAGGGAGGTTGTATAGCCTATTTGATGGACCCTTAAGGGTGGCATGTTGTTTGTTCTCTTGTCTGTTCTTCGCTACTCAATTTATTTTAAACTTGCAGCTTCTGTGTTCTAGAACCTTGAGTGTGAGAGGTGACCTCTGTGTTCTAGAGTGTGAGAGGTGGCTTCTGTTTATGTTCTAGAGTGTGAGAGGTGGCTTCTGTTTGTGTTCTCGAGTGTGACAGGTGACCTCTGGTTGTGTTCTAGAGTGTGAGAGGTGGCTTTTGTTTGTGTTCTAAAGAGGTGACCTCTGTTTGTCTTCTAGAGTGTGACAGGTGACCTCTGGTTGTGTTCTAGAGTGTGAGAGGTGGCTTCTGTTTAGGTTCTAGAGTGTGAGAGGTGGCTTCTGTTTGTGTTCTCGAGTGTGACAGGTGACCTCTGGTTGTGTTCTAGAGTGTGAGAGGTGGCTTTTGTTTGTGTTCTAAAGAGGTGGCTTCTGTTTGTGTTCTAGAGTGTGAGAGGTGACTTCTGTTTGTGTTCTAAAGAGGTGGCTTCTGTTTGTGTTCTAGAGTGTGAGAGATGATCTCTGTTTGTGTTCTAGAGTGTGAGGGGTGACCTCTGTTTGTGTTTTAGAGTGTGAGAGGTGGCTTCTCATGGAGACTCTGGAGGAGACGTTTAAGACGCTGGCCATCGCCCGCCGACTGCAGCCCAGTGAGCCCACCTACATCCTGGATGTGGCTCTGCAGCCCTCCCCCTCCGGCTCCAGCGCCGCCCTGGTGGCTGTCAGCTGCTCCAACCGCACGGTGCGCCTCCACCACCGCGAGACGCTGGGCGTGCACGGGGAGTTCAAAGGTCACACGGGGCGGCTGTGCGGGGTGCGCTTTGCGCACGGCTCCCCTGACCTGCTCTATTCGGGTTCGGCCGACGGGACGCTGCGGTGCTGGGACGCGCGCCGCCCCGGCTCCGATGCCACGCGGGTGTTCCGCAGCGAGGTGGGCCACGCGTTCTGCTCGTTCGACCTGAGCAGCAACGACACGGTGGTGTGTGCGGGGACGGAACAGGTGGGCGAGGATTCCTTCCTGGTGTTCTGGGACGCGCGCATGGCCTCGGGCAAACCAGAGGGAAAGCAGCCGGGGCTGCTGGGGGTGTACACGGAGTCGCACAGTGATGACATCACGGCAGTGCGCTTCCACCCACGTGTGGCGGACCGGCTGGCCTCGGGAGGGATGGATGGCCTGGTGAACGTGTTCGACCTGAGCCAGGGGGGAGAGGACGACGCACTCATCACCACCCGCAACTGCGACTCCTCTGCTGGCACCATCTGCTGGGCAGGTGAGGCACAAACACATGTACATATACAGTACACACATACATACATATATACATGTACACACACACATACATACATATATACATGTAAATGGGTGGATGACAAATAAGCCTGAAAAAAGGAATTTTAAAAAACTTCAAATATCATCCCTAAAAAGTGTTTATATGTGTAAAAAAATGTGAAATATATATATATATACGTGAATTTGTCATGTTAGTGCCTAAAATTGTCATCAAAGTCAAAGTCAAAGTCAAAGTCAGCTTTATTGTCAATTTCTTCACATGTTCCAGACATACAAAGAGATCGAAATTACGTTTCTCACTATCCCACGGTGAAGACAAGACATATTTTACCAATTTTAAGTCCACAGACAAACATAACATTCAAGTAAACAAAAAAGTAAGTAAATAAGTAAATAAGAGGGCACATATAATAATGAAAAAATAAGAGCAGCAAAATTTTGTTGAAATTGTGCATAGACAGTCAATAAAAAACTAGTGCAAAGTCAGGCCAATAAGAGGCTTGGGTAGTTCTGTTTGACCTGAGTAATAAAGAAAGTGGCATAGTGGTGCAAGTTATGTAAGAGCAGCAGAAGTGTTGTGTTTTCAGGACAACAACACCAAGTTGTAAAGTGTACAAGTGTGCAAGTGTTCAAGTGTGCAAGTGGAGTAGTGCAGGCGCCATTTGTGGGTCCAATGTCCAGGATGTTATGTAGCTGAGGGTGGAGGGGGAGAGGAGGAGAGAGTTCAGCATCCTTACAGCTTGGTGTATGAAGCTGTTGGTGAGTCTGGTAGTGCGGGAGCGCAGGCTTCTGTACCTCTTCCCAGAGGGCAGTAGATCAAACAGATTGTGAGCGGGGTGACTTGCATCACTCACAATTTTGGTCGCCTTGCGGGTGAGGTGGGTGGTGTAAATGTCCTTCAGGGAGGGGAGTGAAGCACCAATGATCCTTCCAGCTGTGTTCACTATGCGCCTGCAGGGCTTTCCTGTTGTATTCAGTGCAGCTTCCCCCCACACAGCGATACAGCTGGAGAGGATGCTCTCAATGGTGCCTCGGTAGAATGTGGTCATGATGGCTGGTGGAGCACTTGCTCGCCTGAGTTTCCGCAGGAAGTACAGGCGGCGCTGAGCGCTCTTCGCCAGTGATGCAGTGTTGGTGGTCCAGGAGAGGTCTTCACTGATGTGCACCCCCAGGAATTTGGTGCTGCTCGCTCTCTCCACCACAGCACCGTCGATGGTCAGTGGCAGGTGTTGGGTGTGACCTCTCCGGAAGTCAACAACAATCTCTTTGGTCTTGCTGACGTTCAGCAGGAGGTTGTTGTCCCTGCACCACGTGGTCAGATGGTCGACCTCCAACCTGTATTGAGTCTCGTCGCCTTTGGTGATGAGACCCACCAGAGTTGTGTCGTCAGCAAATTTCACTATGTGATTGTTGCTGTAGGTTGCAGTGCAGTCATCGTCCAGCAGGGTGAAGAGCAGCGGACTGAGCACGCGCAGCCTTGGGGGCCCCTGTGCTCAGTGTGATGCTGCTTGAGGTATTGTTGCCAACACGCACTACTTGGGGCCTCTGACAGAGGAAGTCCAGTAGCCAGTTGCAGAGGTAGGTACTGAGTCCCAGTTTGTCGAGTTTGCAGATGAGTTGTTGTGGTATTATGGTGTTGAATGCAGAACTGAAGTCTATAAACAGCAATCTCACATATGAGTCTCTTTTTCCAGGTGGGTGAGGGCTGGGTGGAGGGCAGAGCAGATTGCATCCTCTGTAGACCGCTTTGGCTCGGTATGCAAACTGGAAGGGGTCCAGGGTGGGGGAGAATGGCTTTGATATGTGACATGACAAGCCGCTCAAAGCACTTCATGATGATGGGTGTCAGTGCCACAGGGCGGTAGTCATTGAAGCAGGATGGAGCAGTTTTCTTCGCACAGGTATGATGGTGGCAGCTTTGAAACATGATGGGACGATGGCTTGCTTCAGGAAGTGTTAAAGATGTCTGTGAAGACATCCTTAAGCTCCCCCGCAGTCCTTCAGCCATCGACCTGGGATGTTGTCTGGACCTGTTGCCTTACGGTGTTGATAGCAGCAAGTGTCCTCTTCACGCTGTCGGCAGAGAGGCACAGGGGCTGCTCATGTAGAGGGGATGGGTCTTCTGTGGGCAGGTGCTGTTTTGTGCTTCAAAGCGAGCAAAGAAGCGGTTCAGGTTGTTGAGCAGAGGGATGTTGCTCTCACAGCTCTGTGGCGCGGGCTTGTAGTCCGTGAGGGCCTGAATGCCCTGCCATAGGCTTTGTGAGTTCCTGCTGTCTTTGAAGTGGGTGGTTATCTTGTGAGTGTATTCCTTTTTTGCTTCCTTGATGCCACGGGACAGGTTGGCTCTCGCTGTTTTCATGCCAGCTTCATCCCCAGCTCTGTAGGCTTTGTCTCTGGCCCTCAGCAGCCTGAGGACATCCCCTGTCAGCCATGGCTTCCAGTTAGCCCGAGTGATGATGTCTTTTGTGTGGGTCACATCATCGATGCACTTGGTGATGTAAGAGGTTACAGTGTCTGTATACTCCTCTATGTCTGTCCGGTTGTTGTAGGTGGCTGCCTGCTTAAACATTTCCCAGTCTGTTGTGTCAAAGCAGTCTTGAAGAGCATCGGAGGCTCCCTCAGGCCACACTTTTACCTGCTTACGAACCGGTTTGTTCGCTTTTACCCTTTGTCTGTATGCGGGCATTAGCATAACAGTGATATGGTCTGAAAGTCCAATGTGGGGAAGGGGGGTGGCTTTGTATGCTCCTTTGTGTGTAGTGTAGACCAGGTCCAGGATGTTATCTCCTCTAGTTGGAAAATCAACATGCTGGTGTAGCTTTGGAAGTACAGTTTTTTAGATCAGCATGGTTAAAATCTCCAGTGAAGATGGTGAAACCGTCTGGGTGTGCCGTCTGTTGTTCACTGACAGCCTGGTACAGTTCACTAAGAGCCGCGTTCTTATCGCTGTTGTTGTTGGTAGGCGGGATGTATACTGCGACTAGCAGAATCGCAGTAATTTCCCTTGGCAGGTAAAAAGGACGGCACTTTATGATCATAAACTCTGCCAGTGGTGAGCAGTGTTTGCATACTACTACAGTGTCCCGGCACCATTCATCACGGATGTAAACACAGATTCCTCCTCCTCGTGATTTACCTCCCTTTACAATGGCCCTGTCTGCTCGATAGCATGCTAGCTGCTCCAGTTGTACAGCAGAGTCCGGAATGTTGTCATTTAACCAAGTCTCAGTGAAGACGAGCACACAGCAGTTACTTACTGTCCGGTTCGTTGATCTCAGCAGTCGTATGTGATCCATTTTGTTGTCCAGTGATCGTACATTTGCCAGGAGAATGGATGGTATGGCTGGGCGAGTTGGGCTGGCCGCTAGCCTGGCCCGGACGCCTCCGCGCTTGCCCCTCTTCTGCTTCCTCGCACACCGCTTCCGACGCTTTCTTTCCGGGGGAGGAGTAGCAGGCGAGTCCGGTGTTGTTGCAGGCCGGAGTAGTCCGAGTTCCTTTAGCGTCTCTGTTGCAAAGTCCAGAACGCTGCAAAACTTGCTTTTGCAGATGTCAATTAAAAACTGCCTGCTGTACTTGTAGTACGACGTATGGTATGACGTGAAAATAATTTGAAATAAAATGAAAATTAGATACTTTTTTCTACTTTAATTTATGTCACTGTACATTTTAATCATGTTTGCTTTGATATGCAACATTTCCTTGTGAATATTTAGAAGAAAAACCTAACATTTAACAAGTTATTTTGTCAAGGTGAAGAATGCTCCTAAGTGTAACCAGATATTTTAGCTTAATTCTGATATTTCTTGTAAGAACTCACTCAAAATTCTTGAGGTTCTTGCAGATGGTTTCCTTTGTGTGCTATTGATGTTTTAATGATTTTTCAATTATAAAGTCTTTTTTTGTGACATTATTTAATGTCACACCAAATTACATGGTGTCACGCCATATGATGAACTGCACCACTCCACCATGTGTCAGAGCAAAACAGGGTTTTTAATGACAATAAAATCATTAACAATGAATTTTGAAGTCACTGTATGAATGGTGTATGCGTGTAACAGCAAAATAGATGGAAGTTTAGTATTTATTTTTTAAACTTACATGGCATGGTAACATAAAAGAAAAAATTATGAGAAATATGAATTGTACAGATACATTTTTTTCCCAATTATCACAGATTTAACAAAAAAACATATAATATCTGAATTTAAAACATGTTTTTACAAGAACTTTTATGTAAAAATGCAATTTGGTCATAGGGTGTGGCAGAAATGTCATATAGTGTGACTTGAAAAAAGCTGTCACACCATATGATGCAGCGTCACACTATATGACATTTTGACAGTTAAGCTAATTTTCTAGACAGTTAAATACAGCTAACTATTATTTAGCATGCAACTGACGGCAGCAGTGCTTTTTAAGAATTCATGAAGAATATTTGTGAAAAATAGCTACTTTTTAGGCAAATGATGTCACACCATAAGACACTAAAATTTGGCCACGATTGATGATGTCCAATTCAAAGCTTTTTCAAATTCACCTCTTGACCATGCCAATTACTCCTGACATTCTATTGTTACTTCCTGGTTAAGCAGTAAGCAGTGGTTAAACTTCCTCTTCACAATAATAATGTCCAAATGAATGCCCGGTCAAAATATACAATATAGTGTCACGCCATATGACAACCATTTTATGGACAAAATATATTTGATTATAACTTAGTTGGACAGCATGCATAAACATCAAAACTTTCTGTGGTTGTAAAAAACATCCAATTATTTTGTATGCATGGTAAAACTTTAAAGTAATTATACTTTTTATGGATATACACTCTTTTTAGGAAGTTCGCACACATGGTGGACACTGGACAGTCACACCATATGACATTTTTTATGTTTGGATGATTATTTTAAGTCAAAAGTTAAATACAAATCCAATACATTTATTATGATAGAACTTGAACCTACCAGACCTACAACATTTCCTTATCAATTCTTAACAATTGCCATTTTTTATAAGTGTGTGATACATGGACAGTCTGAATTCTGCTATTTGTCATCTACCCAAATACACACATACATATATACATTATACACACATATATACATGTACACACACACATACACGTGCCCGGGTCACATGGTTAATGCTGGCAGGTGAGCAGGGGCGATTCTAGGATCGGACCATCTAGGATCAGTGACGCCCCTGGCCCCTAATGAGCAGCTGACCATGGATCTTGTCCCAAGACATGGGCAGTTCAGTCCAGTTTAAAGATATTTCAAAATAGGCTACATAAACAAGCAAAAACTGATTTGAACTGATTTAAACTGTTTGAACTGTAGCCTATTTATTTATTTATTTTTTTTTTTTTTTAATGGTGTTTGGGTCACCACTAAAAATAGGTAGGTGTTATCACCAAAATATATCATATCCTCCAGTAAGTGACTGTTATCAGTAATTGTAGTATAACAGGCATTGTATAAAATTAGTTAAACAGCTAGGTTGATTCACAAGAGATCGGCCTAACATTAAATCACTGACCTCAATGTCCAGCTCATATCAGGTGCTTTCTAATAGTCTAACAGTTTCATTTGGTCTAATCATATTGGCATATTTTTTACATGTTTTTTTTTTTTGCTAGTTTATTTTATAATTTAAGTAGTTACCATTCCAACTCGTAAAGGGTAAAGTTGTGTGATGACACAGATGGTTGCAGTTGGTGAGCTAACTCATTTTTATAGGCTGCAGTTCTGCCCCTTGAATTAAATAGCTATTCTTAAAGGAATTATCCGGAGTAAAATGCACTTTAGATCAATTTACGGATGATTGGGAGTACATACGTTGAGTTACACGCTCTGGAAATTCACAATTTCGTCGCCGTTTAAAAAAAAAAAAAAAAAAACATAGTCCAGTCCATACAACTTAATTTCAAATTCGAAAGAAATACTGGACGATGTTTTATTTAAAAAAAAAAAAAAAAAGGCGACGAAATTGTGAATTTCCAGAGCGTGTTACTCCACACTCAGCAATCGACTCCTACGGACTTTCCCCTGAAGATGGCAGCAAAGATGGCAACATTTCCGAAAAGGTACTGGCTTGATGAAATTCATTATGGACTCTCTATTCGACCACATAAAGACCTCGGGATACTTCGGTTTGGCTTTAGGGACCCTCTACTCACTACCACATAAGTGTAATGTTGTTTGGAACTGTAGAAGAGGTATAAAAATAGCGTTTTGTAGCGGCGAAATGACATGCCTCGGTCACTTCCAGGCTAACGGGTTTTGACTAAAAACGGTAAAATCGAACTTTCTCAAAACACATCCGAATGACATGATTTGGATATCAACTCAACGTATGTACTCCCAATCATCCTAAAATTGATCTAAAGTGCATTTTACACCGGATAATTCCTGTCTATCTTCCTGATAATTAATGTCTACTATCCCCCAGACACAGGAATAGAATTTATGTTACATTTGACAGAGCTTTTAGTAACAAAAAGTAAGGGAGTACTACTGATGGCAGGAGATCTTAACTTAGTTATGAACCCAGAACTCGACTCCACTAGTACTAAAACACATAAAGCAGAGAAAAACGCAAGCTTTCGGAGAAAATTTAGCTCACTATCCACCCTGAACATGGGCAAAATGCGCCATTGACATCAATATGTTTTGTATAAGAGCTACCACAGGTTACTCTATACAACCACAGGTGGCAGTGTGGTGACTATATAAAACATATTGATGTCAATGGGGCATTTTGCCTATGTTCAGGGTGGAAAATAAAAAAGAAAGATTTGCATAAGACAAGTCAAATTGGTGCTTTCAAAAAGAAGGGATCATGGAGAATAAAGAAAAACCTATTTAAAAAATCTTTGTATATTCCCACAAGGTGTTTGGGTGCTCTGAAAATGATAACCAAAATGATTTTTCAGACTTGTGAGGTCTGCTGTTCAGACCCTGAAGGGATTTATTTTCTGTTCATTGTTTTTTGTGAGAGTGTTTCTACTTATCTCAGTAAGAAAAATAAATCAAGAGCCTATGTTGAGTAAAAATATGTCTTCTGAAGGCTTAAACAGAGCCCAGCCAAAAACTCCAATAAAATTTGGATCAACTTTGAGGGACAGCTATAACCATGCAGGATTATACAGACCAAACGTGACGATTTTGCTACATACTATTCCTATTTATGTACCAGCATGCACAATTTGAGCCTCCTACATGGTTTAGTTCTTGCGCTGTGGGCTTGTGAACTTTGACAAAAAAAAGAGGCCGAGCAAAATCGACTCCCCCTCCCCCTATAAAACTGGCTGTATCTTGGAAAATATTGATCTTACATAAGAGTCATTTTACAGTGTGTCTCCTGGGTAACATAGGTACACCTGGTAATTTCTTCAGAATTTTTTGAGACCTAAGTGCGTGGGCCCTGGTTGAACTGATGTGGAATGACCCATCTGCTAAGAAAAGAGCAAGGGAAGCACAACAGAAATGGTTAATTGAAGAAATAAAGAGGATAGAAAACCGACATAGCAAGACAAATAGTAATAGTCAGGGAGGCCTATATGGTTTCTGTGGGTTTGAAATGTTAATTTTTGGAGAGTGGTTGAACTGTCTTTAGAGGTCATTGAACATGGAGAAAAATGATGTCTTTTTTTTACCTGTTTCAACCCTATTTTTTTGAAATTGTATATTTCACTGTAATTAACACCATACATTTTGCCTAAATCACATGTTGAATAAAGTTCACAAAACAGTTATTTTTAACAGTATGATTGTATGTCAGTATTATGATTGTATGTCAAACAATTAGAGATAAGATCAATAACCAATCAGTTTCTCCAAATACACATACTCCATTGCTGAAGGGTAGCAAAAACATAACACAATCACAGATGAGACCTCGAACAACATTTAATTTACATATACACAACATATTAGATCTCACCTCCACAATTTCCTCATCAAAATCTACAACTAGTCTACTAGACCCTATTCCTACACACCTTTTTAAGACTGCTCTCCCCTTCCTGGATAATGTTTTGCTCTTGATTATAAATAATTCAATGCTATCAGGGCATGTACCGCAGTCGTTTAAGACATCTGTTATTAAGCCCTCCCTCAAAAAACCTATTGTATCAATACTGGTCCTTCTGGACCTCAGCGCTGCCTTTGACACCATAGACCATGACATACTACTTAGGCTTAAAAATGTGATAGGCATCAGACTCAGCACTCGCTTGGTTTAGATCATACCTTCATAACCGTCAACAATTTGTACAGGTCCATAATAAACCATCTACCCAGATTATGGTAAAATATGGAGTGCCTTAAGGCTCAGTACTGGGGCCCCTGTTGTTTAGCAGATGATACACAACTATACCTCTCCATAAAACCTGATGAATTAACCCCGTTAGCCAAACTTATAGAGATATAAAGACATGGATGACAAATAATTTCCTGCTTTTGAACTCCGATAAAACAGAAGTCAAGGTTTTAGGTTCTAAAAATATGAGGGATATCCTATCCACATCACAGGCTACATATAGTGATCTTCCACTGACCTCTTCCACAAGTGTTGAAAACCCAGGAGTTATAATTGACCAGGACCTAGCACTAAATAATCACATAAAACAGATCACCAAAACTTAATTTTACCATTTAAGGAACATTTCAAAGATAAGGAAGTCCTTATCCTTACCAGATGCCGAGAAATTAATCCATGCTTTTGTCACCTCAAAGATAGACTATTGCAATGCTATTACGCTGGCTGTAATAATACCTGTCTAAAGAGCTTACAGCTTATACAAAATGCAGCTGCTCACACACACAGAAATATGAACATATTTCCCCCATCCTAGCATCTCTACACTGGCTACCTGTTAAAAGTCATTGACTTCAAAATATTACTTATATCTCTTGGTTGGTTGCCTGCATTGAAAGAGGACACCTCATGAAGACACTCTTTTGTCTGCCTCTGACAGAAGAAGCACTTATCTATGCTGGCAGCAGCTGCTGCTGAACAAGTGTACAAAGTCCATCTAGATGGACTTGATGCAGTTGGAGGTGTTGCTGCAGGTTCAGAAGATGGTCTACCACGTCTTTTCTGAAGACACTGAGTCCTGTGAATAGTGAATCTTAGCATGCTGCAGATGCCCACTCTTCCAGGTGGATTTGTAGCAGTTCCTGTGCCAAACTGCTTTGTTCTGTTGTAAAATAATTGCACTGTAACATTGTAATCGTGAGCTGTGATCATTGTAATTGCTGATCTGTGATCACCAATCTCCATACTCTCTCATGGACAAAAACAAGAAATTTGGCATATGTCTCTAGTGATGGGTCATTCACCAGTCCACACATATCTGCCACTGGATATATAGCCCAACATCTGTTTCTTTTAGAATATGTGTGCCATCACCTGACTAACAGATAGACACACCTCAGAATATTACCTAACTAGACTGTGCCACCATGAACTATGAAAATGTGCTTGCTCAAATGTAGAAGGCTAGAAGGTCACTAATATCACCAACCATGAAGAACAGAGCACTATGTGCTTCAGGTTATTCGATATTCTAAATTCTATAACTGCCAGCTATCAACAGCCAACTGTCACTGCTAGTGTCTCTTTCTCTTTCTCTCTCTTACACACACACACTCACCTGTCTGTTTGTCTATCTGATCCTTTACCCTTTCTTTTCTTCACACTTACATAGGCTACTGAAGGCCTTACAGACTTCAGCTGGTACTAGCTATGTAAAAGTCTATTAAACTTGATTTAACAGAGATCTCTGCACTTTGTGCTCTGAATGGGTGTAGACAAGAACTGGCAGAGCAGGCTAGGCCTACACTCAAGCACACTAATAGGCATGAATTGATATTGAAGTATTATTTTTTTAAGCGTACAATTTTGAGAATTTTAGGCACAATTTCTTGTTAAAGAGATCAATTATCAGCCTAAAAATGTTTTATAATGTTGTATTGTTTATGTGGTCCACTTTTGCACACTACATTGTAGAATATCTTTGCTTTTTGGCACCAAACCCTATGCTATAATACCAGCAATGTGAGGTTTATGGACAAAACACCAAATTTGACCTTTTCTGAATTTGACCTTTGATTTGGGTCCTTCAAAACCTTAAAAAAAATGGAGACATGTTTTTTTCTACTCTTAAGAACCCCTAGAATAAAGATATAATACTCTCCAAAAATTAACATGCGAATCCCACAAGCCCCCAAATTAGACACATAGGCCCCCCTACTATAATGACGACAAAATAGAACTAAAAGAAAAACGTCTTAAATTAGATCAATTACGTACACTAGAAATTGAAAAATTAATGAAGTTCACGGATCAAGAAAATTAAGATGGTGGCCCAAAGTTTTTAAAAACCTTGGCATATAAATTAAAAAAACAAATAAAAAAAGAGTATATATCACAAAACTAAAAACAAAACATGACAAATTAATTATTGACAAAGAACAGATTGCAGAGGACTTTGCCAATCACTATGAAGATTTATATAGAGCGGAGGTAAGTGAAAATACAGAATCAATTCAGAATTATTTGAGTAAGATAGAAATGGCAAAGTTAACAGAAGAGAATAACATGGAATTAATAAAGGACATCACAGTAGAGGAAGTAAATAAACAAATTTGAGACATGAAAATAGGAAAAGCTCCAGGTGATGATGGTTACACAAACAAATTTTATAAAGTATTTAACAATGAAGCATATAATCATGCACTACATACAGGAAGATGGGCACAAACTTGGACATCATCTATAATAACTCTTATACACAAGGAGGGGAAGGATGCCACAAGGTGTCCTTCTTATAGGCCCATATCACTACTCAATACAGACCACAAAATAATATCAGCCATATTAGCAAACCGGTTAAAAAAAATTATTGCAGATATAGTAAACATTGATCAGTGTGGATTCATACTGGGAAGACTATTGGGGGATAATATTAGAAGAACCTTAAATATAATTGATTATGCTCAAAGGCAAAGTAAGGATATCGGTTTAATTACATTAGATGCATAAAAGGCATTTGATTTAGTTAGCTGGCCATTTATGTTTGAGGTTCTTAATAGAATAGGTTTAAATAAAATATTCTGTTTATGGTTAAAAGCAATATATAGCAATCCAACCACTAGAGTAAAAACGAATGGTACTTTATCTAGAAATATAAAATACAAAGAGGTACTAGGCAAGGAGACCCTCTCTCTCCTCTTTTATTTGCAATATATATTGAGGTGCTAGCAGCAACAATAAGACAAAATACAGATATAAAAGGGATACATATAGGACAAGATGTACATAAATTAGCATTATATGCAGACGATATTATAGTTTATTTAGCAGAACCAGAAGAATCAGTGCCGGAGTTAAAGAAAATAATCCAAGAATATAGGACATTTTCAGGATATAAGGTAAATGAACATAAATGTGAAGCCTTAATAGTTGGGAAAGAAATTAGACAAGAGGTCAAAGATTCGGTTTGTATCACGATTTTTGACCCACGGTTCGATACGAATCTCGATTTTTCTTTTTTTTTGGGGGGCTAGACATTTTATTAAATAACATTTTAATAGCCTCCCTTAGAACACCAGAGGATTACAATATAATATATCTATTATTTTATATCCTGATATAAAAAATTTTTTCTGAATGACTGATATTTATGATGGCACACTTTATGCAGATTAGCCTATAGCCTAGGCCTGCTATTTATTATTACAACTCTACCTCTTTAATTCAGCTGTCTGGTTGAAGCCTGGACATATTGTAAACAAAGTAGCATAGTTGGCTAGCTTAGCCTATCATAGTCTACTGATTGGACTGTTCAGTTTTCCCATGTGTGTTTAAGTTTCAAGGTAATACTTGTTCTCCTTGGGACGGGCCCTTTTGGGAAACGTTGGTATTGAGATGATCAGTCAACTTCAATGCAAGAGTTTTAAACAAATATGTGGAGCATGCTAATGATGCTAAGCGGATGTAATAGTAATTTAGTTAGTCGTCTTCTATGAGTCCTTGCTTTCATGATTGTGAATGTTTTATTTAAGTCGCGCGTGTTCATTGAGCAGGAGAGGGAGGGAGCGCGAGAGAGAGCGGGGCAAGGAGAGGGGGTTTACTTCTATACTGTTTGGTAAAGTTGCACACATAGTCTACAATGAAAGCAAGGAGAGGTATGAAATTATTATTTATTTATTTGTTTGTTTGTCTTTGGACAACGTAGGCTACCGATAAGTAAAGCGGGAGATGTGGGTTGCTTTTGCGGCCGGGTAAGATGCAAAGCACTGCGTGAAACACTAGAAAGGTGTGTCGCGATTCTGCCTTTTCACACCGCAACACAGTATCGTTGATATGAATGTCGCGATTTCGGTTTCGAATCGTATATCGTTACAGCCCTAGTATCTACATAAGTAAGAAACTGAATGAATTGTATGAGAATAACTATGGTGTGCTGGAGCATAATGTAAGGCAGGATTTGAATAGATGGAGAATAATACCAGAAGGAATGTTTGGAAGGGTGGAAACTTAAAATGATGGTCCTCCCAAGATTTTTATTTTTGTTTCAGGCATTACCATTGGCACTCTTAGAATCCCAGTTTAAGGTATGGAATGAATTCGCGTGGAAATTACAACAGAGATCTTTTATTACACCTGACAAATGCGGGAAATCTCAGCCGTTAGGGACTAGTTGTTGGAGAAGCTGTGGAGAGCAAAACGCAAATTATAGCCATATTTTTATGCCCAGTATTAAAAACATTCTGGAAGGAATTTGATAAAGCGATAAAACATATTTTTGAGTTGCAACAGATCTTAACATTAGAAAACCTTTTAGGTATAAGCCTGTCCAAGAAAATAGATCCTAAATATAAAAAATGTTTCAATATAGTACGTATATCTGCAATAAAACAACTAACAAGGGGATGAAAACAAGAAAAAGCCCCAGATCTGTGTAAGTGGCATAGCACAATAGAAAACATTTTAGATATGGAAGATTTACTTTTAGAGTTAGGAACCAACTTAGTAAATGGAATAAGTTATACCCAGAAAAAATACTACATAAAATAAGTATTTATTTCAATAATAGAAATGATATGCACACATCTGTCAACAACATGTATAACTCCACACAGGACAAAACACACATGTAGGTTTAAACACCCCCCTATAAATGCCTAAAAACGCACCTATAAATACTTAAAAACAAGTACAATTGCACATAGAATAAAATACACAAGTAGGCTCAAATAGCACTTCCCTTATTAATCCCACCCTTTCCCTCCCCCCTCTTTTCTGTGTGTCATGTTTTGTATTTTCTGTGTGTCATGTTTTGTATAAGTTTTCTATCATGTTTTTTTTTTGTCATGTATTTTCTTTTTTCTGTTTCTTATATGTATAAAATAACAAAAAACAACACATACACACATTCACACACACAGGTATGTGTGACGTGCTGATTGATTGGCATGTGCTGTGTGAGACGTTTAATTGATTGATGCCCTGTATGATTGATTGACAGGTGTCGACGGCGAGCAGCTGCTGTGTCTGACGCACGATGAGGGTCTCCACCTGTGGGACGTGCGGCAGCTGGACTCAGACGACCCGCTGACCCTGCTGAGCGCCAGCGACGCCCGCTCGCTCGTCACACTGCCCGACGGCCACGCCCTGGAACACTTTGTGGGTGGGGCGTGGCTGGAGTGGGCGGGGCAGCTGCAGGTTGTGGGAGGGACCAGTAAAGGAGAGCTCCACTTGCTGGAGTGCAGCGGGCAGGGCTTGCGGGCGGTTCGCTCGCTAACGGACGGCCACTCAGCCACTGTGCGCTGCTTTCTGTGGGAGCCTGCAGGGGGCGCCCTGCTGACGGGTGGGGAGGACGGCCAGCTGCTGCAGTGGAGGGCGGGCGCCACCGAACTACAGGGGGCCCAAAGGGACACACTGAAGAGCACCTCCGCCATGCAGCTCAAGACCAAAGCTCACCGCAAGCACCCCAGCAAGAGGAACAACACCTGAGACACCACCTGAGGGGAAGGTGCCCAGGGGGCCTCGCGTCTGATGGGGGGGGGGTTAGCTCACATGGTCAACTAGATGCCAAACTGCCCTGCTGATCCAGGACTTCAGACTGCCTTAAGATCCACTAGGTCCTTTTTCTGTGTTTTAATAGTCCAGGACTGGTCTTCTTCTGTTTTTAATTCCTCAGAAAGGCATTTTAAAGCTTCACAGGCTGGAGAGGACAGCTCTCAGAAGAGGAGCTCTCTGATCACAAACCAGCTGTAGGTTTCACCTCTGGGCCTCACACTCGCATGTCTAGCAAGTGTGTGTTTCATGAGGGCAAGTGTGTGTGTTTTACTGTGAACATATTGACACACCAAACGAGAACTATGGAGATGTCTTTGTTCTGGCTGGGAATGTGTTGTTGTCTAAAACAGATCAAAGGATCAAACTCATGAACCGCAAGTGAAGTCACAGTAATAAAATTCCTTTACATACAAGTAATGGTTGAGTAATTTTGTGGTAATTTCTGTTATTTGCATTTTCAAATTGACTGTGGTAGCGTAGTGGAGTAGTAGGAGCTAGCAGGCTATGTAGCTTGAAAAGTTGTGGGTTCAATACCCGGCTTCCACCGTTATGCCCTTAAGCAAGGCATTTATAACCTGACTGCCAAATGGATGCTTCACATTTGCTTTGCATGTCCATCTAGGAACTTTCCGTTGGAGAACTTTTGGGAAGGGGCGAAAATACTGGTTAGCTGATTGGATAAACCATCTGTCTATCACCACCTATGTTGGGTGTCGACGGGCCAAATCAACCAATCAGACGAACAAAGTGTTCTTCTAATGCCTTCGTTTAACATACAATTAAGTTAGGTAACGTAACTAACATTAACATTTTTAAACTTACCATTTGTATGTGAGATGAACCTCATCAACGACAATCCCCACCAAGTTTTCACGGTAGGCCCTACACTTCTGAAGAAAGTATATTCCTCCATTACGGACTGGAATCGGCCGTTGAGGATGTCTGTGTCGTTCATTCCTCCCAGCTGCATGGCTGAGACTCATAGCTTCACAGCTTCCCCAGGAATACTTTCTAATTCGGATAAAACTTGCGCGATAGCTACGCTCATCTCATCTGTGGATGCCGTCATGTTTATTGTTGCATCACACCTAAACCCGCCTCAAAATCAACGCTGATTGGCCGTCCGTTTGGCAAACTGCTCCAAATTTTCTCTATCGGAAAGAGGCCAGACTGATCTGCGAGTGGAAAACTAAAGCTTGCGAGATCAGGATGGTCTCACAAGCCTAAGGCATTTAACCCTGAGTTGCTCTGGGGAAATAGCCCTTGTAATATCATTTACATACAGTATATGTAAGTTACTTTTGATAAAAGTGTCTGCTAAATTTATAAATGTGAATGTAAATGCAAATTGACTTGTACTTTAAGTCTTGGCCATAACATCACTGTAAATCTGTACCAAAGACTGACTTGTTTCCAGAGAGCGCTGGGAATCCAGTGGCTGTGCCCCGTGCTGATTGTGATCCATGATTTTGTATTGCAGACATGAACAGCGTGACTCCGTGTTTTATTTCAGTATTGTTTAAATTGGGTGAAGACAGGATGCCTTCTCTGGGATCTAGAAGATACGGAATATATGAGAAGATTTTACACATGGAGCCTTATGCTGTTTTATGCAAAACTAAAAACAATCCTTATGTTTTCACTGAATTTGACAAAAAAAATGGAATTGAAAATCACACACTTAAATGAATATAACTATGTCATAACAGTATCTGAGGAACAAATGACAGGAGCTTTGCTAAGGATTATTAAGTTGTTAATGAACTTGCCATACAGGTTGCAAGGTGAAAGGTTATTCAAGGTTATTGGGGGCAGCCGTGGCCCACTGGTTAGCACTCCGGACCTATAACCGGAGGGTTGCCGGTTCGAGCCCCGACGAGTGGGAACGGCTGAAGTGCCCTTGAGCAAGGCACCTAACCCCGCTGTTGTAGCAGGCAGCTCACTGCGCCGAGATTAGTGTGTGCTCCACCTCACTGTGTGTTCACTGTGTGCTGAGTGTGTTTTACTAATTCACGAATTGGGATAAATGCAGAGACCAAATTTCCATCACGGGATCAAAAGAGTATACAGTATATACTTATACTTATACTATACTGCAACATGGCAAACCTGCTGAGAATGCCCAGCTCCGCCCACGTAGCTTCCTCAATAGAATGGGAATTATATACTGGGAATTATATACAGGGAATTACATACTGGGAATTTCTGCCAATAACAGAAATATTATTATATTATTGTTCCCATGTAAATGAGCTTTGCTTTGCCACTCTGTTAGTGTGGACTTGATGTACAAACCAGAGTGAGCTAGAAATCAACTCAGATCAAGCTTATCTACAGTATATAACACTTCATATACAGGGGTGATTATATGTACTATCTATATAACACTTCATATACAGGGGTAATTATATGTACTTTACATAAACATAAACAAAACCAAAGAGTAATAGTAAACAAAAGAATAAAATAGCAATAGTTAAAAAGGAAAGTAAAGAGGAAAGTATCGGTGCATAAAATAGAATAATTTTAAAAAATCCAAAGAAGAATAAATAAAAGACAGAGTGCATCTGATAAACAGGAAGTGTTGGTGTTGAGTGCATCTGATAAACAGGAAGTGTTGGTGTTGAGCTTAAGGCTCCCATTCTGTATGTGATCATTCCACTCTTTCCCTCTGAAGGTGCGATGAGGTGAAGAGGACTCATATACCCTTTGTCAGTGAAACTTGGAGAGAATACCCCATAACTCATGCCCGTCATACTGCTACCTGCGCTCCACTGGAGACGGCACAAGACGAGGAGCTGAAGGTTTGAACTTTGGTTGAAGGGAGGTTAGTGATGAAGATGTTGAGTGTCTAAATCAGGCCAAAGGGAAAAGCGCCTCTTAGGGCATCCAGCGGGATTATTATTATTATTACATACTGTAGAAGAACAATACATATTACAGGAACATTTTTTTTTTCTTTTAAAGAACAGTTTATAGTAAATCAAATACATTTAAAATAATACATAATAAATGACTAATGACAATAATAATAATCTTCAAAATAGCATTATACTATTTATCTAATAAAAAAAAAACACTGAGTTACTCTTTCTTGGCTTGGCTTGACTGACTTTTTTTTTTTTAATCAAATGTAATACAATAGTTTTTAAATGCCGACCAAGCCTGTTTTAGTGTCTGAATCAGCGTTTGACATTTTCATTCAGTTTTGACTTCTGGAATAAGACGTGTAACCTCCCCTTAGGGTTGGGCCCATCAGGTTTATCCTCATTCCTGACGAAGAGGAGTCCTCCGCCTCCTGCCCAATCTATCTCCCGAGCAGTCACTCTTCAACCAATCTTTCCTTATTCATCTGCCTCGGAGTCTCAGTGCCTCACTAATGATTGACGCAGTGCACTATCCAATCATATGCTTTACATTCTTCAAATCGTCCAATGGACATCGGGCATAGGCCCAAGCCAACCAGCAGTTCCTGTGGGTCTGATGTTATGTGTGCCATGGACTCAGCCCAGTAATATTGACAATAGGGTGAAAAGAGATTGTCCCAAATTAAACACATTCTGAAGAAAATAACCTGAAACCCCTGTGGTGTGCTGCAAGTTGGTGATACCATCAACAATCAGGGAATGTGATTCATTTCGGTGCATCTCATTACACATCCGTATTTCGTTATTAATGGGACACGGAGGATTATTTCGTTAGAAGGTAAAAGGTACTTGTGGGTTTGGCTGTTCAAAAAGGCCAAGATAGCCTTTTCTGCTGGTGTAGCCGCTGCTGGAAGAGACCAATTGCACAGGATTGGAAATATCTTTGTGGAAATAACTGATTTGAAGGGATCTCCTCTCGCCAACATCTTCGTCACCCAAAATACAGAGGATCAAGGTAAGGCAAATAATGTTAGCTAGTCGCTTTTCTTATGTGCTAACTTGCAGCTCTTTGAAGCACGTCTTGTTAGCTAGCTCGTTAGCTAACGGTAACGTTAGCTTGGTAGCCAACTGGCTTCATAGCAGTCTGCATCTACATCCAGAAATGTGTGGGATGGCTGATCAGTCGACCCGTGTGCAGCTAACGTTAGTTGGCTAGCTGTCTGACTCATTTATACTTCGCTAAGAACTATCACTGTCATCCTGAAATGTCCAAGCTTCACCGCCATACACACTTACTTCCAGATAGCTATGTAATCAATATATAATTGATACGATTTTCATCAATATTAGTTTTCTGAGAGACAGTTGTGCCTCGCTGACTAGCTACAGACAGCTAGGTAGTTAGCCAGCTGAATAGCAAACGTTTGTGTTTGGCTTGCCTGTTTTGCTCGACAGCAAACGTTTTTCAGCAGTCAGTAGTAATGATGGAATGTTGTTAGTGCTAGCTAAGTTAGCACTAGCTAAAAACTGCCCCGTGTTACAGTACACCAGGGAAGCAATCGTTGGAACAGCCTTTCACTGAATGTTGTAACTGTTATTTTAGGTTAGGCATTATACTTAACATAAATGTATAATATACTTTCAGTGCAGGTTGTTGTTATTTCTCTGTTGTTGCGAGGCTCGTCTATCCGTGTCTTATTCTGTGTATTGCTTGGAATAGTTATGCAGTTAGCTTACTGATAGCTAAGGTTAGCTTCTTAACTTGCAGGCCGTAAAACTAGTTTACTTTATGTTAATTAACTGTCGATCTGATACAGCACGTCCCACTAGATGATTTATCAGACTGCTTATTTGCCAGACCAATCAAAACTTATTTTATTCTAGGATATTTTCAGCATGAGTCAACGATTACTTGCACGTCGTTTTCCGTGATGCACCTCGTTAACGTTACGTTACGACTGATGAGATCCGTAGTACATCTTTTAAAGTCTAACGTTGACTAAGCCTCTCTGATATTAGATCTGGTTGAAGACAGTCCTTAAAGCATACATTGAACCGGTCGTCTTGCCGTTGGGATGTTATTGGGATGTAATTTCTTGCGTAGGTGGCTAAATGTACTGGTCCCGTTATCTCCTATCTGTATCAGACCCCTCTACTCCCCATTGAGCCAAGGAGTCCCTGTCATACGTTGTTGACAAGGGATTGTATCACTAGGTGCATGGCGATCTCAGGTTTGTGAGCAGTTCAGATCTCCGTGACATTACAGAAGGGGTTTTCGAAACATTTCTTCTGAGCCAAACCATATCTGATTTACACTAACTGCTTCATGATGCCGTCCACCACACAAGTCCCTACACAATCTTGTTCAGATTTGGGTAGTTTCAGGCTTTCTTTGTGGTTTCACAACAGAAATGTATGCTTGTGTGAGTGTGATTTATGTCTTGTTGTCATTTTCATTAAGCACATTTGATTAGGGCCACTTAGAAGTAGCTCTCTCTTTCTTTCACTCACACACACACACACACACACACACTCTCGTGGAGTCACGCCAAACATACATACATATATATATACATACATACATACATACATACATACATACATACATGCACACAACAGTAAAATAACTAACATTAACAGACCTGATAGGGATGGTTAGGTTTGATAGTGTGGGGGTAATCCAGGCTAGTATTGGCCATCATATCATCATAATCATCATCGTGGCCTAGCACCACGGCATAGCCAATGCAAACTGGTGCTTGTGGCAGGACGCTGTTTCAGCTACCCGCCAAGAAGGCACCTCAGTGGGCTACATGCTCTGCAGGCCCTGGGACATGGGTCAGAATATGTATACATGCATGTTATGGTCCCTTTCAGACATCCACACAAACACACGCTTATACACTGGCATTTCTCTCTCTCTCTCTCTCTCTCTCTCTCTCTCTCTCTCTCTCTCTCTCTCTCTCTCTCTCTCTCTCTCTCTCTCTCTCTCTCTCTCACACACACACACATTCTATCTTTCCTCTCTCTCTCCCTCAGTGTTTTTTTTAATCACCTCTTTCCTTTCCCTGTGTCTAACGTCTAACACCCCTCCTGTCCTCACCTCCATCACAGCCCCTCATTGTGGCACCTGGATGCTGGGAGGATTTAGCAAGTGGTAGTCTCTGAGTTGTGCAGAGCGATCCTCATAGTTTCATCTACTCCACACACAGACACACACACAAGGACACAGCAAAGCCTTTGGAATTGGGAAAACAAACCGATGTGATCTCCACACATTGACTGCACGAAGTGAATGAGACTACCACTTGCTAAGTCCTCCCAGCACACATGGAGCAGTCCCAGCATGCAGTGCAGGTGACGTATATCTTAAGAGTGAGGACAGAGTCAGTGAGAAACCGATGCACAATTCCACTGGATTTACTCTGCTTTCTTAGACCATTGTCGCTCTCTCTCTCTCTCACTCACTCACTCTCACACTCACACACACTTAGATAAGCAGGTGCATGTGTAGAGCAAATGGAGTGATATTCTGACATCTAGGTGCCATCTCTATTGCAGTCCTGTGCATTATTCCCATTTGTGTGTGTGTGTGTGTGTGTGTGTGTGTGTGTGTGTGTGTGTGTGTGTTCTGACACCTACGCTCTTTCTCCCACCTCTGTGCATTATTCCAGCCTGATTGGCTCTGCCAAGGCTGTTGACTTCCTGTGAAAGCCTGTTGACTTCCTGTTAAGCCCCCCCCCTTCACTCCCTCACTTTTAATCCCTCTGTGTGTGTGTGTGTGTGTGTGTGTGTGTGTCAGCTGGCCTGTTATGTAATAAGGATCTAGGAGGAAAGCTCAGTTTAAAGTGAGATGCCCAGTTGAACAAGTCTTAACTGGGGGTTTGCTGTCTGTTGGCGACATGGCCAGATTACAGAGCAGAAGCCTCTGTGTGTTTAGCCATTCTGTGTGTGTACGTGTGAGTGTGAGGGTCGTGGTGGCTGTATGAGAGCGGTGTTGAGTGTGTGTTGAGTGTGTGTGTGTGTAGAGTCAGGGTGGCTGTGTGAGAGCTAGGGGTGTCACAAATTTTATATCGAAATCGATCGAAATTACATTTCAATCTCGAACTTCGAACTTAAAAGTAGAAGAACTCGAACTTAGAAAGTAGAATCGACAATGCAGCCACACCCCCAATGTCACGTCCAGCATGTATGCCAAGACGCACAAACACACATGCACGTGCTGAACTGTGGCGTCAACACTCCTCTCATTTTAGTCTGCAGCCAGTTAAAATACACATCAACCCACCGAAATCGAAGCCCCTCTTGCTACTCTGAAATCACCGGTGTGGAAGTATTTTGTCGTTCATTTACTTCAATTAACACTAACTTAGCCTACTCAACTAAGCAAGTGAAAAGATGACCTAGTTACAGTCCAAAATTACTTTAAGGCTTAAAATGCACATTGATAAGTACATATTCCATGAACCTTGGCTCTCTTTGGAGTGTGCAAAACATGTATGTAATATTAAAAAAAGATCGAAAATCGAATCGAATCGTGACTTTAAAATCGAAAATTAAATTGAGTTGAGGATTTGGAGAATCGTGACACCCCTAGTGAGAGCGGTGTTTGTGTGTGTGTGTGTGGTCAGGTTCGTTGTGTGAGGTGAGGTGTGTGGTGTGCATTTGCATGTTTTGTGTGTTGCGATGGAGCTGGCAGCTCTGGCCTTTGAATACGGCCTTTGAATGACAAACTCCAGCTCTCTCGCTCTCTCTCTATCTCTGCAGTGTAGGGTTAGGGGTTTCTTGCTGCAGCAGGATGGGGCACTGAAGGAGAATTGCCTTTGGGTCAGGAGTAGGGCTGCACGATATTAGGAAAACATGCGATATGCGATAACATTATTGAGTCCTGCGATAACGATATAACTTGCGATATTTAAAAAAAAATAATAAAATCTCCATTCTACTTGCAGCTAGCATAGACTGTATAGACTGTGCATAGACTGTGCATGACTGTGGTTTGGGGGTAAATGTATACATGGATTTCTATGCAACGTCATGAAAACATGTTTGCGCAACTAAGAGGCAGAAAGCACCATAGAACAGCATAGAGCAGTGCTCTCCTTGAATAGAATAAAATGAGTTGTTATGCTGAAAACTGCACCAATTCGAAATCACGATGGTTAGAGAATGTTCAATATCCCTAACGGAATGCATGTCTTCACCAAAAATGACAAAATACAATGTTATATTAATAAAGCAAATGAACGGCATACTCTGAAATATAGCCTGAAATGAAATGGTATATCATTGAGACAACAGGGGTATACAAAAATTCCGATTGTAGCTTACAGCAGCCGACTATTTAGGTTAAGTTTATAACGTTGTGGACAGCTACCAAGCGTCTTCTGCCCCATGGCTGCGCGCGCATCTAGTTTTGTTGGTAAACGAGAAACCCGTGTATAATTACAGAAATAAATGTATAATTTTCTACATAAAAGTAATATAGGCTATAATATGGCCTGGTGAAAGTGGACAGCTAAGAGACCTACTGACTATCGAAGTTGTGTGGAAAATCCTCCTAAAAGACGGATAGACAGCCAATCTGAATACTTGTGCACCAACCAGCGGAATATTCCACATTGCCAGCCTTCGCTGGGCCTAGCAAAAAAGCTACTTAGCCTAAGCTATATCACGGCGGTCACTCATCTAAAATCTTAAGTAGCCCAGTCTGTAACCTCATACGCTGCGCATCCCACGCTAGACTACGAGGGCAGCGGAAAGTGAAAGTAAGGGGCTGCGATCGCCTGATCCAACGAAGTAGGCTAAACAACTTTACAAATAGCGAATCCTGATTACCTCTCCGCTGCTGTCTGGGGCTTTTTGCTAAATGCAAATCATGAAATACAAGCCTTACAGACAGTGAAAGACATATCTTCTGATCCTATAGCGATACTTGAAAGAAATTGTTTATTTTAACCGCGGTGGAGAAGGACTCATTTGGCACTGTGTTTGTAACACGTCATCCTTCATAAAACCAAAATATTTCCATGTAACAGACGTGCTTTTCCTTTTAGTCACCAATCCCTCTTCACCCAAGTGTAGCCTACCTCGCTCACTATCTTCAGCCATCACGACTTAGCTCCCACCAACACCTAAAACACCGCGCACCTAAACTGGTAGGGGATCAACGGGCTTCTCGGGCAGCATGACGGCATCGGTTTGGTAAAATATGTTAACATTCAAAAATGTAGAAAATGTATTGAAAATTAAGTAATCTTGGCGGTATGTCTATCGCAAGCATTGATATCGCGATAACGATAGATTTTAGATATATCGTGCAGCCCTAGTCAGGAGTGTGTTTAACTGCTGATTATGGTGTGTGTATGAGACGGATGATCTATGTGTGTATTTTGTCGTGTGTGTGTTGAGTGTGCTGATGTATCTGATGTTTACTACAGACAGTTCTCAAGTGTCTGACCAGACTTACTGCTTGACCTACAATTGACCTCTCTCTCTCTCTCTCTCTCTCTCTCTCTCTCTCTCTCTCTCTCTCTCTCTCTCTCTCTCTCCCCCCTGTCTGTCTGTCCCTCCATCAGGGCTATGTCCTCAGCGGCCAGCGTACCTCCCTCAGTGGACAAAGTGGACGGCTTTTCTCGGAAGTCGGTCAGGAAAGCGCGACAGAAGCGCTCCCAGAGTTCCTCTCAGTTCCGCTCTCAGGGCAAACCCATCGAGCTCACCCCTCTCCCTCTGCTTAAAGGTCAGTTTCACACACTCACACTCACACACACTTACACTCACACACACACACTTAACTCACACTCACTCTCACACACACACACACACTCACACACACTTACACTCACACTCACTCTCCAGGTCCCTAGCACCCCCTTGCTGATCGTAAGAGGCGACAAATGGGGCGACTTGTTTGCCGTATGTTGCTACCCGTGTCAGTGGAGGACGATCGCCTGGTGCTTAAGGAATGTGGCTCGCTGCGGCCCCCACAGGTCCAACACAGTACTTTGGCTCTTACTTCACTTAGACGGGAGGTTGGAGGGACCCGCTCCAATCAACCGGCTTGTCAAAGTTCTTTGGAATATTTTGAGGGACCATGCTTTTTATTTTTTCCTTAAAGACTTTGGCATAGGGTCAATCGAGTGATATGAACCCTTTGTTTTCATCGCTCGAGCATACCATCCCTGTAACCTTGGTGCATATCTGAAGGAGAACCGCAGCTCTGTGCATCCCCTTGTTGGGCTCCGAGGTGGGTGAGGAGCAGAGATGGTGAATTTGTATCCACAAAATATGGCTACAAATCAACCCAACAAAAAAAGTCATGGATTACGATTCGGACAACGGCTCTGACATAGCGTTTATATACCCCCCTAAAATGAATAACTGGCCCAAATTCATAATTATTGAATCTGAATCACCAGACACGCCTCTTGCTAAGTTGTCCCCTTTGGCGATTCAGAAAGGAATTGCAGGAATAGCAGGGACGGTTAAAGACGTTAAGAAATTGCATTCTGGTCAGATTTTAGTTGAATGTGCAAGAAAGTCCCATGCAGACAATTTATTACGTTGTAATAGTTTAGCAGGAATACCTATGCGGACCTTTCCTCACCCCCATCTCAATAGCTGCAAAGGAGTAATCCGCACTAGAGACCTGAATGAAATGGAAGAAGCTGACATAGTTACTGAACTGAACGAACAAGGAGTAACTCATGTGAGGAGAATTACCTTAAAAAGAGATGACAAAATCATTAAGACTGGTACATACATCCTGACCTTCAATCTGCATGATCCCACTGAAAGAATCCTAATTGGATAGTGTGCAGGTTGATAAATACATCCCCAATCCGTTGAGATGCTTCAATTGCCACAAATTTGGCCATGGCTCTGCTAGTTGCAAAAATAAAAGTGTCTGCTGTACCTGTGGAGAAGATGGACGTGAACTGATCTGTACAAGACCACCAAAATGCTGCAACTGCCAAGGGAACCATCCAGCCCCATCTAAGGACTGCCCTGTATGGATAAAAGAGAAAGAAATTCAAAGGATTAGGGTCACTAAGAAAATAACCTATCCACAGGCGAGGAAACAGGTGGAAGGATTTTCCTTGTCAAAGTTCCAGCAATCTTTTGCTTCTATTGTGAAACCCCCTACGAAGTCTACTGATTGTCAAACTGACTTTACCTGGATGCACAAAGATAAGCAGCAATTAATTAGTGGCAAAACATCTTCAACTTCAAGTAAAACAAAAAATATGAATTCCCAGACTACTGCCAGTCAATCGTCACTCATGCCTGAACCCCCACAACTACCAAAAGAGAAAAATAAATCAACAAGTACTTCTTCCCAGTCTAAACCAAGTCAAGAACATAAAAAGGAAAACTAAGGATGTGGAAATGAAGGAACCTCCAACCCCTCGCAGTCAAAGCTCCTCCCCCAAGAGTAGGAGCAAGGGCCCTGTTCCTGTTTTACCCATATGACAATAGCTAGCCATATTATACAATGGAACTGTTGTGGTTGTAAAGCAAACTTCTCTGAACTGCAGCGATTATCTGCACTTTTTAATCCTCTTGTTTTATGTCTTCAAGAGACTCACCTATAACCAAATAATAATGTATCCTTAAAAAACTATGCAATGTTTAATACCTATGGCCCAAATGTCCATCGGCCCTCTGGTGGGGCAACTGTATTCCCGGAAGAAGGCAGAGAGAATTTTTAACAAACATCCAACAACAGAAAATCTCATTAAATTGAAAATCTGCCGAGCTCAAGCACGTAGAACTATCAATGAGTCCAAAGCACAAAGCTGGAGACAATATGTTTCCAGCCTTAGATCCGACGTGTCCTCAAAAAAGGTTTGGAGTTTCATTAAAAAGATGAAAGCAAAAGGTGGTAACCCACAAGTCCAGCACTTGAAATGCCAAGAAGGTCTTCTTACAACAAAACAAGACATTGCTAACAAGCTTGCTGAAACGTTTGAAAAGAACTCCTCTGTGGTAAATTGTCGATCTGAATTTCAAGCTCTGCGCAGGAAAGAGGAGGGTAAGGTGTTGAATTTCCTGTCAGATAATACAGAACCATACAATCAGCCTTTCTCAATGGAAGAACTTATTCTTTCTTTAAGAAACTCCAATGACACTGCAGTGGGCCCTGATGCAATTCACTATCAGTTCTTAAAAAACCTGCCATCCAATGCAATAGTCCAGCTCCTGAAAATATTTAATGCACTCTGGGAATCAGGAAATGTTCCTCTGTCTTGGCAGAAAGCATTTATTATTCCAATTCCCAAACCAGGCAAAGACAAACTATCGTCCAATAGCCTTGACTAGTTGTTTATGTAAAACCATGGAAAGGATGGTGAACAATAGACTAGTTTGGATGCTTGAAACAGCGGGACATCTGACTGAATATCAATGTGGCTTCAGGAAGGGGAGGAGTACAGTGGACCACCTCATCCGACTGGAGTCCTTTATAGCGATGGATTCATCAGAAAAGAACATGTGGTAGCAGTTTCTTGTGTTGGCGTCCGGTCTCACAGTCCACCATCGTAACGCACCATCATAAGGCACAATTGTAACGCACCATTGTAACGCACCATCGTAAACCACCATCGTAACGCACCGTCATAAGGCACAATCGTAACACACCGTCATAACACACCATCGTAATGCACACCATCGTAACGCACCATCGTAACACACCATCGTAAGGCACCATCGTAAGGCACCATCGTATCACACCGTCGTATCACACCATCGTAACGCACCGGTCTATGTTGTGTCTCCGTCATTAAAACCTGCTGCCACTGAAAAGGGGAATGAAAACATCAACATACACACATTAAACTGTGTTCCCATGCGTCAGCGTCTCACTGCACCCTTTCCTGGAGTTATCTGTGTGTGTGTGAGACTATATGAGTGTATGTCATGTGTTTCATATTTGTCCACCAGTCTGTGGAGAGTGGATGTTGATGTAGCTCTAAGGCCAAATGTAGACATCACTTGCGTACACACACACACACACGCGCCTTGCTTTTTAACCTGCTCTCCTTGTAAGATTTCTTAGAAGCTTAGAAGCGAAGTGTTTGGACCAAAATGCATGCGAGTGAAGCAAAGTTCACCTCACAGGTCCTGGAGGATTGTTAAACAAATGAGCTTTTGATCCAGTTGTGCTCAATAGGAACACACGCACACACACACACACACACACACACACACACACACTGTGCTCAATAGGATTGGTTTGTGTTCACTGCAAACGCTTAGGTGATTGGACCATATTTGCAAGTGTTGACTGTGGACTTGACTGGCCAATGTTCCTAGAACAGTTGATTGGTCTGTGTGCGAAGAGCAGGCCAGCTGATTGGTCTATATGTCCCCCTGATCATCTGATTAGCTGGTGGATTGCTGGGTCGGGGCCAGGTTCACACAGTGTGGCCGTTTCCGACAGTTGGAGAACGCATTCTTGAACCGGTTTCGTTCAGAGTTCTTTGAATCTTGGTGCTATGTAGTGAACCAGCCCACATTTCCACCAGTTTAGAACCGAACCCAGGGTGCGTCATCAACAATGGGTGTTGCATACAAGTTGAAAATGCTAGTTAACGTCTGTGGTGTAGTGCTAGCTGACTAGTTTTGTTTACTCATGGCAAGAGTGGATATGGACGGAAAACTCATGCTTTTAGCCTTCTCCTCTCTGAATGGTAGAATGACGTGTACGCCCACTCCGGTTCACAGGGGGAAAAAAAACTATTTTCTGGTTAAAGCTCCGAACCAAGGTGCAATGCTCCAAAGCGTTTTTTTTGTTTGGTGGAAATGCTCAGAATAGTTCAAATGTTTGTTTTGGGGAATGGGACTGGTTGTCTGTCGGTGGAAAAAGGCTGTCTGGTGATTTGAGGTGTATCTCATCACACTGACATGTGAGTCCTGAAGCACATGGAAGCAGACACTGGTAGCTTATTATCAATAATAATACCGGTAGTATCAATCAATATTATTGACCTTTTAACGTAGGGCTGAACGATTTATTGCATTTGCGATAATATCGCGATATGATGAAACACGATTTTCAAACCGCAAAGGCTGCGATTACGCTTCGTAATATGTGACGTCACCAAAACGCATTTATACTTGCGCTTGCCGATGCGCCACGATTCTTCACACCGACCACTGAAGAAGCAAAAAATGTAAACAAGAGGACCAGCTAACAGTGTCAAGAAAGGTCTGATCAGTAGAGCTACTTTGGTTAAAACTAAACCTCTTCATTACCTTTTGCTCGAACCTGCCATGTCCCTGGTTCTAGTTCATAATTCCCCTGTGCTGCTACTCTGGCTGGTAACTTCGTTCACTTGTCCAGCTGATGATTAAAACTCGTGTTTAAACGAGTGTTTAGGCTGCACAGCAGCCCTTCACCTGTGCACTGGGGACTTTGTTTACTGGAGTACAGTGACAGTGGGGGCATTTGCGATATCCAAGGGGGTTGGCTACACAAACATTTCATCTCACAATTGATGCATAATGTTATCCGCAAGTAGTTGACACAGCTAACCACCAAAAACCCAGCTGTTCCAACATTAGCTTACCTGCTAAGGCTCTAGGCTACATACATGCTGCTAATTGCTGCTAACTTTGCCTGTTTAAAGAGTTTTGTCTCCGCGATTGGCTTTGTTGTGATATAAACAAACTACTTAGTTTGCATGCATGCGTATTGCGCTGCGGTGTTGATGATGCTAACCTTTAGTTAACACCGAGCGGACCGGTCATTTGGCCGCATTTATTTGTGCTGCAACAATCTACAGTAGTTTGTTCCGATTCACATGCAAGTAGCCAACAGAGGAGAGGAGCGGTTCTGTGTGTGTGTGCGTGCGTGCGTGCGCGGAGAGCACAGGACAAGGAGAAGCCGTGTCAGTGCCACTGCATGTAGACCTAACTGTTAACTAACGAAAGAAGATCATATCTACATAAAATAGAACCGTATAAGAATCATTAAATGTTTACAAGGCTGGAAGTTCAACAAATATAGGTTTACTAATGTGATTAAAATAGCTAAATAAAAAATGTCATTCATCAATATTATTCAATGACCTAATGCCATCATAACATAGGCCTGGGCTCCAGGAAAGAACAGTTTATGTTTAACTTATCTAATTTTGTGTTGGTCATACTATAGAGTAATATATTGCTTGTCTTTGTTGAATAACAGAAGATAAAGAGCTTAAAAATAATCGCATCGCAATCGCAATATTGGTGAGCAAAATCGCAATTAGATTTTTTTCCAAAATCGTTCACCCCTATTTTAACGATGATAAAACACGCCTCCTCAGGCCAGTGGATATTTTCCCAGAATGCACTGGGGTTCACTGAGGCCAGTCAACACTCTCCCAGAATGCACTGGGGTTCACTGAGGTCTCCCAGAATGCACTGGGGTTCACTGAGGCCAGTCAGCACTGTCCCAGAATGCACTGGGGTTCAGTCTGGGTGGCATCTCTAGTTGCCCTCAAGCAGCGTGTGACCTTTGACCACCAGGAGGAAGGCCTCCCATGCGATTATTCAGGAGGAGGGACAGCAGGAGACTAAATGTGTGTGAGTACACAAACTCACACACACTCACACTCGCACAGTATCCTCCGCCAACATACACACCTCTGTTGGCTGTCACCCATGGTGAAAATGCCACACACACAGGGAGATGTGTGTTTTGATGCTGAAAGTCAGTGGGCAACACAACACAACACACACACACACACACATGTGCAACAAGCATGCATCCATTGTGCAGATATGCAGTCACACTCAAACAAACACAAACACAACATCTGTCTTGGGATCTATTGTTATGGCAGAGAGATTGTCAGGCCCTGGGTAGAGATTAGAGTGTGTCTGTGTGTGTATGAGATTGTCAGGCCCTGGGTAGAGATTAGAGTGTGTGTGTGTGTGTGTATATACCTTGCAGAGGCCCATTTATAAGTGACAGAACACTATGTGTATGACGTAACACTAGGGTGTCTTGCTGCAAAGTCATGCTCAGCTTTAAATTAGGCTTCTCAGTAAAGCCTGTTATGTGTGTGTGCGTGTGTGTGTTTGTAAGTGTATGAGCGTGTGTTTGTTTTGTTTGTTAGAGAAAGGGGAATATGTGTGTGTGTGTGAGAGAGAGAGCGAGAGAGTGTGTACGAGCGTGTGTACGAGCGCATGTGTACGAGCGTGTGAGTGTGTATGAGCGTGTGTGTCTGTGTACAAGCGCATGTTTGTTTTGTTTGTTGGTGGGAAGGGTGTGTGTGTGTGTGTATGAGCGTGTGTGAGTGTGTGTACGAGCATGCGCTTGTGTGAATGTGTACGATCGCGTGTGAGTGTGTACGAGTGCGTGTTTATTTTGTTTGTTTGAGGGAGGGGAAAGTGTGTGTGTACGAGCGCATGTGTGAGTGGTGCACTTTGAAAAGAAATTCAGAGGTTAGACTTGCTTATTGTAATCTATGGATGAAAATATTTCTGCTGTAGCCTAAACTATACACACTTCTGAATTTTAACCATACACACACAGGTGGAATATTTCTGCTGTAGCCTAAACTATATACACTTCTGAATTTTAACCATATACACACAGGTGGAATATTTCTGCTGTAGCCTAAACTACAGTGTTTCCCCTAGAATTTTTTCCAGCAGCGGTGCTGTTGATCGTAAAAGCCCCCAAAAAAAGAGAAACATTTGAAAAAATGACTCCCCTAATTGTGACTTCTGGTGGATTTTGTGAAAGAAATGGACAGATTGAGTTACAAATTATGACATAACCATCAACACAAGCATGATTATTGCAGTACTTGAACAGGATTATTCATGTTTTTCTTTCACCTTTTTCATTTACATTATTAGTATTAGCCACTGTACAACTGTACACTGTAGGCCACTGTACAAACTATTACTATTTAGAATATACAGTGCTGTGCATAACAACATTTATATATAGTGTATTTATTTACGATACATGATGCATTAAAAATAATTGATGTCCTATTTTTTTTTTAATTAAGACAAAAGGCAAAATATGTTTTTATTCCTCCCTTTAGTCAATTTCAGCATGGGTGTCTTAACTTTTGCACAGCACTGTATAAACTATATAGACTTCTCTTTCATGCCATTACACTGTATTGGTGCTGTGCAAGTCGAATTGAGTGCCTGTCACTTTAATGCCGTGGCGGACCCGTGGCAGCTGGCTTGATTCTCACGGTTTTAAGCTAACTTAGTAGCGTTGTTGTGCATGGTGCATAAGAATATGTGGATGAAATTAATTATGTTTCCCATGTCATTTGGTAAAATAAATGGTCAAAAATGCGAAGAAAATTCACTTGGATTATAGCAGATAAGTGTCTTGTATCATATCTATAATTTTGATGAGCTCTACAGGAATTACAAACTATCTCAGATGTAAATGCTTGCGTATCCTATTACTCAAATTCAATTAAACCCACCAATAGGCTAGTTAGACCTTAGTTTCACAGCCTAGGTATGTTAACAACACGGGGCTTGAAAGCATTGCCTGTATCACAAAACAAAAGCGAAACAATCGTGGATTTATCTGGGAATAGGCTACTGAAGGTAGGGCGAGCTATCTGGCTGGCGTGTTTAATTTGGTTCCCTGGTTAACATAATGTAGGCTCGTTTTTTGCACAAAATTGCGTCTGCTAATAAACATAAACACAAACAAAGCGTGATCTCCTGTGGAATCCTGACTTTCCTTCAGCGTTAGCCTACTATTATTTGTTGACATGAAACCTGAACGAACGGCAGCCGTTCCTGAAGTTCACTTGCGTCTATTATTTATTTTTTTAATTAGGCAACTCTTTCTGCAGTGGCGCTTGAATTCCAGGAGCGGCACTGCGCCGCTGATGAATACATTGTAGGGGAAACACTGAACTATATACACTTCTGAATTTTAACCATACACACACAGGTAGAATATTTCTGTTGATACTGCAACAAGTTCACAACCACAAAGCATATTTGTTTTACAGTTCAGACATAGTCAAAAATAGTGTAGGCTACATTTCAGCACTCCATGAAATTATGCAGAATTGGTCACCTGTGTTGTTCAGATAGTTAATCTGAATGTAATGTAATGGCCATCTATAGATGCTATATCTTCATATTTCAGGACAGTCTGGGCTACCCATATCTGGGAAAGTATGATGTGATTATTTGCATATCGTATGTCAGACTTTATATCAAGAAATCCTCTTTTTATTGCATTAATGTCAAATATCCCAGTAGAAATATACATACCAGTATTCATAACCGTGTAAGTGGGATTGTCTGGAATCTGGCCATATAAGAACCATGATGGTGGGATACTCTATGTCTAAGCAATTTACATAATAGTTATAGTGGATGGAATCCACTGTCTTGAAATCCCCTGGCGTATTCTTCTTATAACCTAGTTATAGTGGATGGAATCCACCATCTTGAAATCTCCTTATTATAACCTTTTCTTTTTAATTTTTCAAAAATGAATGCAGCTCTAACCGCTTAACGTACAGACATGTTGAAATAACTGCTGTGTAGGTCTGAAATTGGACAAGAGTTATCATTTCAGATTTTTTGAAACGTTTATACTTTTGGAGAAATAGGAGATTAAAAATGTTAAAAAGCAAATGTTTCCCCCATAGACTTGAATGGAGGCTGTGATGTCATAATGGCCTAAAGCCAGCTACACTTGTTAAGCTCCCAGAGTAGTTCCCGGGCTAATCAGAACACTGGCACAGGTGTCACCTGTGAATCCAACTGTCTCAGCTTCTAAGCATACAATCTGGCTCTCCCTGAACTACACATCCTGTTGAAGTGTTTCCCATGTGTCAAAATAAAAGTCACAGCCATATCTCATGCTTTGTGCATTATATCTCCAGAACGGCTTGACGCACATGCTTCAAATTTGGTACGAGTGTTTGTATGGACTCAAAGATGAAGTGAGTTGATGTTGGAGGTCAAAAGTCAAGTCCATGAATACTCTGAGCGTGATATCTCAAGAATGCCTTGACATACATGCCTGAAATTTGGTATGAGTGTTTGTATGGACTCAAAGATGAAGTGAATTGATGTTGGAGGTCAAATGTCAAGGTCAAAAACACCTTAAGTGTTATATCTCAAGAATGCCTTGACACACAAGGTTTTTTGGTACAAGGGTTTGTATGAACTCAACTGGCACTCAAAGATTAACTCATTGAGTGCCAAAAACGTAATATTACGTTTTTCCTTCCCATGCGTTGAGTGCCAAAAACGTAATATTAAGTTTTTAGCTTTTTTTAAAATTACGAAACTAAACACTCTAACACACCTTATATGTGATTTTGATGAATGGAAATGAAATATATGACGATCGAAAACTCATGAACACGCACAATCTGGACATTTTATCATAACTCGGTTGCCGCTTTGGGTCGAATCAGTGACTCTTGCACGTCAACTCAAAACCAGGCCATTTTCGTGGGTCTATCACTAGGTGGCAGTCTCGCCAGGTCTCGCTGATCACTTCCCGTGTGTGCAGAATGCAAATATGATTACATTTCTATTTCATTGGAATGCTTAGATTTCACTCGTTCACGTGATATGCTGTGTGACATCTGTGTGACGAGCATTTTCATGTTGCTAGGCTGTAGCCGCCATGTTAGCCAAGTCTACTGCCTAGGCTTATGCTTCCCATGATGCAGCTGTGTCATCTGTGTTCTATATGGAACCAGCCCAGTCCACCCCAGGTCAGCTGCTAGAACAGCACGGATGCGGAGGCATTCTAGTGCCACGCTCACGTTCCACAATTGGTTCCCACGCATGGACGATGGTGAACAGGTGCCTGCTACTCGTCTGTCTGTCTGTCTGTCTGTCTGTCTGTCGTTGCATATTTAAGTTGTTTTCCATGGGAATCAAAGTTAAAGAGTATGGCATTCTTTTCTGGAACTTGCAGAATCTGAAATTGTGTCATGATCGTAACTTTGTTTTTGCACAGCCCAATAATATGGGATCAGACGTGAGCTTGTTGGGGAACCTGGAGATAAAGTGTGTGATGTTGTTGGGGAACCTGGAGATAAAGTGTGTGGTGTTGTTGGGGAACCTGGAGATAAAGTGTGTGGTGTTGTTGGCTCATACAGGAAGCACTGGAGAGGTGCAGCGTGGGTAGACTTGGGCACGGCACCCTTTAGTCTCGCATGCCTGAGCAGCCGAACCCAGCTCACAGACCGATGAGCCAATCCCAGCTCACAGACCGATGAGCCAATCCCAGATCTGAGCCGATCTGTGAGAGTGGCAGAAGAAAGCCTGCTGCAGTGCGTCCCCTTGTGGCCGGGGTAGGAGTGTGCATCCCACAGAGTGAGGGCAGTGAAGGGGTGAGGGGTATGCCGGTTGGACGGGGGGGCATTGGACTTGCTTGATGTTCCCATTTGCCCCCCGCCCCCACCCCCCCCGTGGGGTAACCTGACCCCCAGGGTGTCTCCTTCCAGAGCCTTTGCCTCCTCCTTCCCTCTATGCCACGCACGCACACACATACACCCACCCACACACACACACACACACACACACACACACACACACACACAGCAACAGCCATAGCCATACACATACACACAAACACTGCTGCTCAGCGTCCCAGTTCAGGAGCTGCTGGGCAACTGTGGATCGGACGGATCTACTTTGAACACAATCTCCCCCCCATCAAGCCAGCCTCGCTACAGGACAGTACTGCACAAGGACTGCCACGCAGAGCTGGTCAAGTGAGTGCTCGTATTGGTGGTGTGTGTGTGCGTGTGGATATACCTAAACCAGCCAGCCACTCTGTGTGTGTGTGTGTGTGTGTGTGTCTTTGTGTTTGCACGTATGTGTGTGTGTGTAGGTTTGCTCTGGGTTGGTTAGGGTATGCAGGTCAGAGCAGGCTGTATTAGCTGTCTTCCACGCTAGAAGTTTGTCTAGGCTAAAGTGTGGTTAGCAGCTTACCCTAGCTCAAGGTTGTTTACTGCCTACCAGTCTGTTCATTTACTAGCTACATAGGTTTGTTGAATTTTGATTTTCTGTTCAGACCAGTTGAAGTTTTATTTGATTTAGCCCAGAACTTTGATGAGAAGATTTGCCAAGTGAGTTGAATCACAAGTTTGGCTAGTTAGGTTTACCTAGTACTTAGTAAAGTTGTACTTTAGTAAATTTGGATAAACTGAAGACCGATTAGTTTGGCATAGTTTAATCTGCTTTGGCTGTGTGTGTGTGTGTGTGTGTTTGATGAGGCTTTGCTGTTTGGTAAGGAAATACTTCAGTCTATGGTGTCAGTGTTAAGAATAATGCCGTTGGGTAGCTGGGAAGGGTGCCGTTCGGGCAGATTTCCACGTCTATCTGGGGTGAGTGAGGCAGAGAGTTGCCCCCTGGTACCCCATCTGCCCCATGCACCCTGTGCCATGATGCCCATCTGCCCCATGCACCCTGGCCCCAGGCCAAGTCTTCTCCCAGCAAGGGTGAGGCTCAGAGTGCACATCAGAAACGTGTTCTTATATCTACTTCTACTGCGTCGTACTTCTGCGAGGTACACCTTGCTGATAAATACCATACTTCTACTTTAGCGAGGTCTACCTAACCTGCTAGCACCTTGCTGATAAATACCATACTTCTACTTTAGCGAGGTCTACCTAACCTGCTACACCTTGCTGATACATACTTCTACTTTAGCGAGGTCTACCTAACCTGCTACACCTTGCTGATAAATACCATGCTTCTGCTTTAAGCGAGGTCTACCTAACCTGCTACACCTTGCTGATACATACTTCTGCTTTAGCGGGTCTACCTAACCTCTTAGCACCTTGCTGATAAATACCATACTTCTACTTTAGCGAGGTCTACCTAACCTGCTACACCTTGCTGATACATACTTCTACTTTAGCGAGGTCTACCTAACCTGCTACACCTTGCTGATAAATACCATACTTCTACTTTAGCGAGGTCTACCTAACCTGCTACACCTTGCTGATAAGTGCCCTCAGTAAATAGTGGAGCAGAGCTTTCCAGTCTTTACATGTGAAGAGCTCCTGCAGTTTAGAAAAAGCTGACCTCGTATCTAGAGAGGGAGTCTCTTCCTCCAACACTGTCGCTGCCGTGTGCTGTACTGCCATCTCTCAGTAAGGTAGTGATCATGTCAACAAAGGAACAGTGTAAGAGATCAACAGCTGAGTGAATCAGTCCCATTAGCGTGAGTAGCATTTAGCCTCCTAGCATTTAGCCTCCTAGCAGTTAGCCTCCTAGCATTTTAGCATCCTAGCATTTAGCATCCTAGCCCAGAGCAGCTCTGACTGTAGCCTGGGTCTGTCTATGTGTCCAGCGGTGTGCTGACCACAACATGCTCTCACGATTATGATTCTACATCACAACACTGAGCCCTGTGTTAGATAGTGAGAAGGTGTGTAAGTAGGTATGTGTGGGCAATAACCAGTTTTGGTTAGTGAGTGTATGTGTACATTAGCGCATGCGTTTTGGGTGAGTGTTTGTTTTTTTCCGTGTGTGGACTTGTGCATTCACTCAGGTGTTGTGTGTGTGTGTGTGTGTGTGTGTGTTGTTTTTGTGTGGTCGTGCTCATACAGTACATATCCTTCGATTTAGGTGCTGGCACAGTCACCTTCTCTGTCCACCTGTCGGAACAGCTCACACACACACACACACACACACACACACACACGCTTACTCTCCACTTTCCTCTCTCTCCCTCTCTCTACCCCTTTCTTTTGCCTTTTCTCTCTCTCTCTCTCTCTCTCTCTCTCTCTCTCTCTCTCGCTCTCTTATCCCAACCCTCCTTTCTCAAGGCCCTTCACTTCTGTTTTCCGCTCGGTAACACACACACAGCACACACAAAGAGCACCCATACCACTCTCTATTTCAAGCCATGCACCGTGGCCTCTCCGACACACGCACACACACACACACACAGCAGCAGTAACTCTAAACCACTCTTCCACTTATAGAATGGGGGCTTTCCCCCTTAGTGGCCCTGAATGCAGCCCCCATGCTCTGTCTCAGTCAGACTCGCTTCAGCTTTGTGTGTGTGTGTGTGTGTGTGTGTGTGTGTGTGTGTGCGTGCGTGCATGCGTATGTCTGTCCATCAGCATATGCGTCTGCATGTGTGCATAATTATATGAGGGTGTGTGTTAGGGGAGACACTTAGGCGAGACCTTCAACATCCGTGTTTGGTTGTATATGGAAGGGTCTACAGTTTGCCTCAATATTTTCCAGTGTGTATAATAATCTACTAACTGTGAAAATGTCACACTATTTTGCTTTTCTTTTAAAAAAAACGAAATTGCTCCTTTTGTTTCATAAACGGACTATCCTAACTACCGTAGAAGTCACATGACTTCTGACTACCGTTCACATGGTTTGTTTATTAGCCTGGTTAGCGTTGACTCTTGACACTTACTGCCAGCTCTTCATGTGAGAGCACAACACAAGTTACCCGCACATAAAGGTGATCACCACACAGTTTGCTTTCCATCATTACAACATCATTTTGAGCCATAGATTTTGGCCCTATTTGGATGTGTATCTAAAGGCTGGTAAGAAATGCAGGGAGATGTTTTTTGTCTCGTTCCAGTGATTGGTAGACCTACTTCTGGGTGATGGAGTCGGATGTGTATTAGCATGTTCAATGTATTTCCACTCACATACCCAACAACTGATGAAACATTGCCGACACAGTCTTATCCACCACTCTCTCGTCTGTAACTGACTGGGAAACCGAAGTTTTCCCAAACTTGCGATTTTAAAGAAACCTCTCTTCTCTCTCATCACCACTCGCCTTACCAGTGGTGCTGCTATCTCTGACTGACTTACTCGACCGCCGACCTGACAAAAAACTGTAGCCTCGTTAGGGACCGGGACCTTACTCTTTTCGTAATGAGAAACTTCACAGAGCTAAAGCGGGACTACATATCATAGACAGTAAACTACAGATTCGGTGTCCCTAATGAACTCGCTTATCGAACAGTAGTTCCGCATTGTATTAATTCGTGTGCTGCAAGTTTTATTTATTTTTATACCGTGTGTTCTCCGTGTAAATTCATGCACCGAACCGTGACGCCCGCACGAATACATGTACCGTTACACCCCTAGTGTGTGTGTGAGAGAGAGCGTCTTTGGAGAGGTGTAAAGTTTCCTTTCCTTGTGCCATCCCAGACTTAATGTCCGTGTGTGTGTGTGTGTGTGTGTGTGTGTGTGTGTGTGTGTGTGTGTGTGTGTGTGTGTGTGTGTGTGTGTGTGTGTATGGAGAGGAGGGGTGGCGTTCCTGTTCCATTTCAGTCTTCAGGTTTAGTCCTGCGTGTGTGTGTGTGTTGGAGTATTTGGCACATGCTGGTGGTCACTTAATATGTCCGATGGTTTCCGGGAGTTCCATTTGCAGTGAGATGAGGAGCATATGGAGAGAACACACAGTCCACAGTTCTCCCCTTGCGTTCTAGACAGAACCGGCCCACCAGGGAACATACAGTCCACTGTTCTCCCGAGCCTCTGGCGTTCTAGAGAGAACCAGCCCACCAAGGCACGCTGCAGTGAGGGGAACCCGCTGGTTTAGAACCTGCCGGTTGAAATCAGGACGTTGTTGTCTGTGGAACTACACATGGGAGGCTTGCGTTCCCACACCTGCAGGAACATGCAGTGCACGCCACCTGTGTGTGCACAGCTGGAATACAGACTGTGTGTGTGTGTGTGTGTGTGTGTGTGTGTGTGTGTGTGCGCGCTCAGTGGTGTCCTGCTGTGGCATTGTGCTAATGATGGCGGGGCAGGTGATTATCAGTGATGTGACGTCTCCCACTGGCACAGGATGCCACCCGCTCTCTGCCAACTGGGTGCCCAGAAGGAGACACACGCACGCACCCACACTGGGAACTCTCACTCTAATTGACTGATTGATTGAGTCTGATTAACTGTGTGTGTGTGTGTGTGTGTGTGTGTGTTTTTTAACATTTCTTTGGCGTGCTGCTCTGAAAGGAGAGAGAGACACTCACACACACACACACACACACATTTTAATTAGAGTGCGTCAGACCTTTGGCCTGCACCAGATTTTTCCACTTAGGGTCACATGTGTGTTTGTGTCCGTGTGTGTGTGTGTGTGTGTGTGTGTGTGTGTGTGTGTGTGAGTGCCTCACACCTCACTCAGATTTCCTTGCACCGAAGTTACAGAAGTGTGGTACTGTGTTGGACTTCATGAGCACTAGGGCTGCAACAATTAGTCAATAAAGTCAACAACGTCGGTTATAAATCAACAATGTTGGTTATAAGTCAACAACGTCGGCGTTCGTGGGGTGCACCGTGAGCAGGTGACGACGTGGGGTGCAGGCGTGAGCAGGTGACGTTGTGGGGTGCAGCGTGAGCAGGTGACGGAAAACATGCACTGGATTCCAGAATTCAAGTCATCTAGGAAGCAGAGTGGTGGCCAGGGCCAAATTAATCGTTTAGCTATGTGTGATCTAATAATAGGCTTAGCTAAAGCTAGCTATTAGCTTTACTAATGTAAGATATAATAATTACAATAGTTTAGACTGCTATAGTAGTATAGATATAGTAGACTGCTTTTGCATGGTTGCATTATGCTTGCATGAGAAATAAAACAGCAATTATATGGGTGCTGTTTTGGAATGTTTCCCTCATGCAAGCATCATACACTGGTAGGCAAATGGAGAAAAAAGACATGTTTTTTTTTTTATGAATTTTCATTCAGGAAACACAATACCAGCTTTTGTGTATGGTAAACGGTGGAGCAGATAAGTGTTAATCTCTGATCTGGAGACCTTTAACAGGAAGACTAATAAGGCTACAATAGCTTTTGACCACGTTCTATTCAAAGCCTAGGCCTAGGCCTAGTCCTAGGTCTACTCAATGCTAGACAGTGTATTCTACGGTCTCTGCTCTGTTTCTATGGAAGTTGCAAGAATCCACGTCGTTCTATTAAACGCCGTTAAATAATTAAATAGCCTTCCAACAGGTTGAAGCGGAGCTTTGCTTCCAACGTTATCAGGTAGTTTCAGTTTCTGTCGTGCACACGCATGCATTGAATGAGTGTTCATACCAACACTTAATTGTATGGCTCTATGTTTAATGACATCGAGATAGCAAGTATTTCCTCCTGATTGCAGTAACATTTGTTTTCTTTTTCTGTCGTTCCGCGGTTCCTTGATCAAGGAGCAAATTCAGACGAAGCACTGGGCCTAATTTCACTCCGCGGACCAGCAGTCTTCGCGTTGCGCAACGGTGCTGGTCCGCAGCCCATACTGCCCTAGGACACACACACACGTGTGTGTTTGTCAGATAGGTCAGTGGAGCAGCCGGAGCTGTTCTTGAAGAAGCTGCAGCAGTGTTGTACTGTGTTTGACTTTATGGACACGCACTCACACACACACACTCACACACACTAACCCCACTCTCTGTGTGTGTGCGTATGTCAGATGTCCCAGCAGTGGAGCAGCTGGAGCTGTTCTTGAAGAAGCTGCAGCAGTGTTGTACTGTGTTTGACTTCATGGACACGCACTCACACACACACACACTAACCCCACTCTCTGTGTGTGTGTGTGCGTATGTCAGATGTCCCAGCAGTGGAGCAGCCGGAGCTGTTCTTGAAGAAGCTGCAGCAGTGTTGTACTGTGTTTGACTTCATGGACACGCTGTCGGACCTGAAGATGAAGGAGTACAAGCGCTCCACCCTCAACGAGCTGGTGGACTACGTCACCGTCAGCCGGGGGTACCTCACTGAGCAGGCCTACCCAGAGGTGGTCAAGATGGTGAGCACACACACACACACACACACACACACACACACACACACAGGCATACCCAGATGTGGTCAAGATGGTGAGAGCACGCACACATGCATATACACAGACATGTGCACACTTATACTTAGTACTTAGACACACACACACACACACACGCGCGCGCGCATGCATGTTCATGCAGACACACACACATGGAAAACACATCTACACGCACACACAGAAAACGCACATCTTGTTAGTAATACTACTTTGTACTTACAAACCCAGAGGAAGAACCATGTTTCACTGTGTGTGTGTGTCTCTCTCTCTCTCTCTCTCTCTCTCTCTCTCTCTCTCTCTCTCTCTCTCTCTCTCTCTCTCTCTCTCTCTCTCTCTCTCTCTCTAAGGTGTCCTATAACATATTTCGAACGCTCCCGCCCAGCGACAGCAACGAGTTTGATCCTGAGGAGGATGAACCCACACTGGAGGCATCATGGCCACACTTACAGGTGCGTGTGTGTGAGAGAGCAAGGGAGCGAGCGAGGGGCATCCTAAGGAGGACGAACCTACACTGAAGGCCAAACTTACACGTATGTGTATGAGCGAGAAAGAGATCCTGAGGACAGTTGTCACACTGGAGGCTTCAAGTCTTTACCTGTGTGTGTGTGCCTGTGTGTACGTGTGTGTGTGTGTGTGTGTGCGCGCGGTGGTTTGCATGTGTGTGCTTGCTGTCCCTCAGTTTTGAAGCCTAGTGTGTCTCTCCCCACTGTGAGAACCCCTGGCTGACATAGTCCATGTTTGTTTGTTTACTTCTGTTTTCTAGTTGTTTGTTTGTTTGTTTGTTTGTTTGTTTGTTTGTTTGTTTGAGTTGATTGGGCAGTAGGTGCGCGCTCACCGTCTTACTCCCTTGTTTGTGTACCCCTGCCTCCAGGACTCCTTTAGAAATGAGATTCATATCTCAAGGAGAATCTTCCTGGTAAATCTTCAGCTTTCTTTCACTACCCTACCCCCACCTTGTGTGCGGTCCTACTGGCCCCCAACACACACACACACACACATGCGCACACGCGCACACACACACACACATGCACACACACACACACACACACACACTGTGGCTCCCTGGAGATGGCCGCCTTACAAACTGTACCCCTGCTCAGTGCTTTACCCGAGTTGTCATGGTAACGACCCCCCCTCATGCTGTCACGGTGACCTTGTGATGTCAGTTGACCTCTGACCCTGATGACCTGTTCTCCTGTCCCTACTGGTCTATGGGCCTGTGATGTCATCGGTCCTGCTCCTTAACCCCATCATCTGTCTTAATCTCTCTCCATACTTCCTTTCTCCCCTCTTTCTCCCCTCTTTCTCCCTCTCTCCATTCCCCATTCCTCCTTTCTCTTTCTCTCTTCTCTTCCCTCTTTCTCTCCTTTACTTATTTCTCTCTTTCTTTCTCCCCAACCCAATCCCCCTATCCATCCTCTCTCTCCTCTCCCTCTCTCTCTTTCTCCTCCCTCCCTCCCTCCCTCTCTTTCTACTTCTGTCTTTCCAACCCATTCCTCCTCTCTCCTCCCCTCCTCTCCTCTCTCTCTCCTCCCCTCCTCCCCTCCCCTCTCTCCTCTCTCTCTCCTCCCCTCCTCTCCTCTCTCTCCTCTCCTCTCTCCTCCCCTCCTCTCCTCCCTCCCTCTCTCTCCTCCCCTCCTCTCCTCTCTCTCCTCCCTCCTCTCTCTCTTCTGTCTTTCCAACCCCCCCTCCTCCCTCCTCCTCTCCTCTCTCTCTCTTCCTCTCCCCTCTGCAGCTGGTGTATGAGTTCTTCATACGGTTCCTGGAGAGCCAGGAGTTCCAGCCCAGCATTGCCAAAAAGTACATAGACCAGAAATTTGTTTTACAGGTGAGTGGTTTAACAACACACGACACGCATTGCAGTCGCAACACTTTTCTATTTTCTCACAACAAGATGAAATACACAAAGATGGTGGACTTGAAAGCTGTGAAATGAGTCATTGGGGCAGCCGTGGCCTACTGGTTAGCACTTCGGACTTGTAACCGGAGGGTTGCCGGTTTGAACCCCGACTAGTAGGAATGGCTGAAGTGCCCTTGAGCAAGGTACCTAACCCCTCACTGCTCCCCGAGCGCCGCTGTTGCAGGCAGCTCACTGCAATGGGATTAGTGTGTTTTTCACCTTACTGTGCTGAGTGTGTTCCACCAATTCACGGTTGGGATAAATGCAGAGACCAAATTTCCCTCACGGGATCAAAAGAGTATTTATACTTATACTTATACTTATACTCATACATGTTTCCTCCATGAAAGCTGAAACACAATGAAAAAATGTTATCGTTTGTTGAGACTTTTCTTAACAGTGACATGTACCTTTGTTACAATCTTGACACAGCCATTAAACAGTGCATCATGAATGTAGCAGTGCTAAATTCTGTCCGTTTGGTCCAACAGTGATCTTTGAAGTTGCTGTGTTAAGTTTGATTGGGTGTGATGGCAGCACAAAATCCATAACTCAATCAGAAGTGTTGGGATTTAAAATTCATAAACCATATCTCAATCAGAAGTGTTGGGATTTAAAATTCATAAACCATATCTCAATCAGAAGTGTTGGGATTTAAAATTCATAAACCATATCTCAATCAGAAGTGTTGGGATTTAAAATTCATAAACCATATCTCAATCAGAAGTGTTGGGATTTAAAGTGGTATACCGCCATGCTGCGGGAATCTGTTATTTTTCAGTCGAACAAATCCATACTGTCCCAGCCCTAACCAGCACACATTTGTTTTCAGTTTAATTCAAGAAAGCTTTATTGGCATGAACTTTTCTTCAACATTATTGCCAAAGCTCAATTAATTATCTCTATTCATTTTCATCTCTTTTTATCTCCAACTTAATCACTTTTTTTAATCTCTCTCTTCCTCTCTTTCACTCCCTCTCTCTTCCTCTCTCTCTTTTTCTTCCTCTCTCTCTCCCTCTCTCTCCCTCCCTCTCTCTCTCTCTCTCTCTCTCTCTCTCTCTCTCTCTCTCTCCCTCCCCCTGTAGCTGCTGGAGCTGTTCGACAGTGAGGACCCAAGGGAGCGAGACTACCTGAAGACAGTCTTACACAGAATCTACGGAAAATTCCTGGGGCTGAGGGCTTTTATACGAAAACAGATAAATAATATTTTTCTACGGTGAGAACTCTTCTTTTACATTTTGATATGTTCTGTGAGCGCTTGGTGTAGTGGCATTTAAGGCGTTCTGTGAGTTCTTGGTGTAGTGGCATTTAAGGCGTTCTGTGAGTTCTTGGTGAAGTGGCCTTTGGGGCGTTCTGTGAGTTCTTGGTGAAGTGGCCTTTGGGGCGTTCTGTGAGAGCTTGGTGAAGTGGCCTTTGGGGCGTTCTGTGAGAGCTTGGTGAAGTGGCCTTTGGGGCGTTCTGTGAGAGCTTGGTGAAGTGACATTGATGTCTGATCTCTTTCTCTCCTCACCTGCAGTTTTGTTTATGAAACTGAGCACTTCAATGGGGTAGCTGAGTTGTTGGAGATCTTGGGAAGGTAAGTGTCCTTTTTGAGTCCTTTCTAAACCGTGTGTGTGTGTGTGTGTGTGTGTGTGTGTGTGTGCCTGAGTCTCCAATGTGACCTGTGGTGTTTTGCATGTGTGTTATGTTCACTTATTCCTTGTCAAAGGTTTAACTGTCTCTCTCCCTCTTGCTCTCTCTTTCTCTCTTTTCCTCTTGCTCCCCCCTCTCTCTCACTCTCTCTCTCTCCCCCTCTATCTCTCTCTCCCCTCTCTCTCTCCCTCCCCCTCTCTCTCTCTCTCCCCCCTCTCTCTCTCTCTCTCTCTCTCTCTCTCTCTCTCTCTCTCTCTCAGCATAATCAATGGCTTCGCTCTGCCGCTCAAAGCGGAGCACAAACAGTTCCTGGTCAAAGTGTTGATTCCTCTTCACACAGCCAGGAGTCTCTCTCTCTTCCATGCACAGGTATGTGTGTGTGTGCGTGTGTGTGTGTGTGTGTGTGTGAGCGTGTGTGTGTGTGTGTGTGTGTGTGTGTGGCGTGTGTGTGTGTGTGTGTGTGTGTGTGTGTGTGTGAGATTCACAATGTCAGTGTTGATGTGATGTGTGTAACGTTGTGTGTGTGTTCCTGCAGCTGGCGTATTGTATTGTACAGTTCCTAGAGAAAGACCCAACACTAACAGAACCAGTAAGTCCCTCTCAACTTCGTGTGTGTGTGTCTGATATGCCAGTGAAGAAGAGTATATTATTGTGTGTGCGTGTTTGTCTGATATGCCAGTGAAGAAGAGTATAGTGTGTGTGTGTGTGTGTGTGTGTGTGTGTGTGTGTCTGATATACCAGTGAAGAGGAGTATATTAGAGTGTGTGTGTGTGTGTGTCATATTCCAGTGAAGAGGAGTATATTAGTGTGTGTGTGTGTGTGTCTGATATGCCAGTGAAGAAGAATATATTATTGTGTGTGTGTGCGTGTTTGTCTGATATGCCAGTGAAGAGGAGTATATTATTGTGTGTGTGTGGTTGCATGTTTCTCCCATGTTTCTGACTCTTTACCCTCTCACTATATAGGTTATCAGAGGCCTGCTGAGATTCTGGCCAAAAACCTGCAGTCAAAAGGAGGTATGGAACACACACACTCTCACACACAGACACTTTCTCACACAGACGCTCTCTCACACACACAACCCCACACAGACACACTCTCACACACTGATGCTCTCTCACACACAGACATACTCACACACACACACTTGCCCAGTATCCAGTAGGCCAGTAGCTCGTGTAGCTTGTTTCATGAAGGCGTCAACAAGATAACTGATGGATGAATTGATTGGTTGATAGTGTCTATTGATGACCTGCTGGATAAATTGATTGGTTGATAGTGTCTATTGATGACCTGCTGGATGAATTGATTGGTTGATAGTGTCTATTGATGACCTGCTGGATGAATTGATTGTGAGCGTGTGCGGTCCTGTCTCAGGTGATGTTTCTGGGCGAGTTGGAGGAGATCCTAGACGTGATCGAGCCGACGCAGTTTGTCAAGATCCAGGAGCCTCTCTTCAAGCAGATCTCCAGATGTGTGTCCAGCCCCCACTTCCAGGTGTGTGTGTGTGTGTGTGTGCGCGTGTGCCTGCCTGTCTACCTGTCTGTGTGAATGCGGTGTGTAGTCCTATGTGAGTGGGGTAAAACATGTTGAGTGTGAGTGTTTTCAGATTATGTTGTGAGTGTGTATGTATTAATTGCGAGTGTGTGTGTTGTAGGTAGCAGAGCGAGCGCTCTATTACTGGAATAACGAGTACATCATGAGTCTGATCGAGGAAAACTCCAGTGTCATTCTTCCCATCATGTTCGCCAGCCTTTACCGCATCTCAAAAGAGCACTGGAACCCGTACGTACACACACACACACACACACACACACACACACACTCCACACACACACAGTTGACATGAATGTAATCTTGAATGACAAACACTTTTTATCCTTCCAACATATCTGCATTAAATGACAAAATAAAACACAAATTATGATAATAATGGTCTAGATTGTTGCTGTTCTTTTCACTGTATGTCGGATAATTCATATATTTGTGTGTGTGTGTGTGTGTTTTCAGGGCGATTGTAGCTTTAGTCTACAACGTGTTGAAAGCCTTTATGGAGATGAACAGCGCTTTGTTTGATGAACTCACAGCCACCTACAAGTCAGACCGCCAGAGGTAAGACATGCTCTCTCACACGCACACACGCACACAGTGGGAGCAGCTGCACAAATAAATAGCATTCAGATTATCAGCAACACACACACAGGTTTTCACATGACTTGTGTTTGTTGCCTGAATTCTCCATTTCTGTGTTTCATTTGCTCATCAACTCCCTCCCTCCCTCCCTCCCTCCCTCTCTCTCTCTCTCTCTCTCTCTCTCTCTCTCTCTCTCTCTCGCTCTGCGCTCTCTCTCTGGCTCTCCTCCGGCTCTCTCTCTCTCTCTCTCGGCTCTCCTCCCTCTGGCTCTCTCTCTCTCTCTCTCTGCAAGCTCTCTCTCTCTCTCTGGCCTCTCTCTCTTTCTCTCTCTCCTCTCTCTGTCTCTCTCGCTCTCTCTCTCTCTCGCTCTCTCTCTGTCTTTCTCTCTCCCTCCCTCCCTCTCTCTCCCTTTCCCTCTCTCTTTTTCTTCCTCAATCTCTCTCTCTCTCTCTCTCTCTCTCTCTCTCTCTCTCTCTCTCTCCCCTCCTCCTCCTCTCTTGCGCCCCCTGCAGGGAGAAGAAGAAGGAGAAGGAACGTGAGGAGTTGTGGAAGAAGCTGGAGGATTTGGAGTTGAAGCGAGGCCTGCGTAGCGACGGGATCATTCCCACTTAACGACGCGCCACTGGAGCCCCACCCACCCCACCTCTCCCTCTCCTCCCCTCGCCACTCTCGGCCCCGCCCACTACTACGGAACGTTCCGTTTGTGGGCGGAGTGGGCTCTGGAGTGGCGTTCTGTATGGTGCGACTTACTTTACCGTAGATTCCCAACGTCTGTTTCTTTATTTCAACAGCACTGTAAATAACTTTATTTTTCTCTTTTATTTTTTTTCCCCCTTTAAAAAATGATATTACGCTGAAAAGAAAAAGAAAATAAGTAAAAACGGAAGAGAAAAGTAGAAAAGAAAAGCTGTTAAGGAGAGAGAGGGACTTGGGACACACAATAGGACTCCAATTGAACTGCTTTGGGGGGAAACACAAATCAACAAACGAGAAGCCAGCCAGGAGCCCCGCCCCCATCCCTTCCCCAGGACTCCGCCCCCATCCCTTCCCCAGGACTCCGCCCCCATCCCTTCCCCAGGACTCCGCCCCCATCCCTTCCCCAGGAGCCCCGCCCCCATCCCTTCCCCAGGACTCCGCCCCCATCCCTTCCCCAGGACTCCGCCCCCATCCCTTCCCCAGGACTCCGTCGCCTCTCCTCCCTCCTCACCGATGCCCTGGGGCCCGGGGGCCTGCCTGTGTGTGTGGGGCCCTGTGGGGGCCTGCCTGTGTGTGTGGGGCCGGGCCCTGTAGGGGCCTGCCTGTGTGTGTGGGGCCGGGCCCTGTAGGGGCCTGCCTGTGTGTGTGGGGCCCTGTGGGGGCCCTGTAGGGGCCTGCCTGTGTGTGTGGGGCCCTGTGGGGGCCTGCCTGTGTGTGTGGGGCCCCTGTAGGGGCCTGCCTGTGTGTGTCCATTGGGGCCCTGTAGGGTTTCTGTGTGTGTGTGTGTGTGTGTGTGTGTGTGTGTGTGTGAGGGGCCCGGGTTCATGGTTGTGTGTGTGTGTGGGTGTGAGGGATCCTGTTGGGCTTTCTCTCTGTGTGTGTGTTTATGTGTGAGGGGGCTGCCTGTGTGAGTGTGGGGCCCTGGCGTGAGTGTGGGGCCGGGTTGCCTGCGGTGCAGAGGCCCTCAGGCCTAGACGAGGAGGTCTTCTCCCACTAAAGAAGTCTGCTGCCCTTAGGCCTAGACGAGGAGGTCTTCTCCCACTGAAGAAGTCTGCTGCCCGTGCTCCAGGGCGCCACCTTGTCAGCACTCTCAGCTCTGATGAATTGACAGGACGTTTTTCATGAAATCACACCTCTTGGCCCCTCTAGTATTCAAAAAGGCATAAAAACCAGAGTACCTGAACAACCAGGTACACACACACACACACACACACTGTCAGCATTTTAGTTTTCCCGTCAGGTTGTGTGTACGTGGCCTGTGTGTTCATTTTCATTTTATGTTTAATGGTTTCCGTTGACCTGGACTTCATGGTCACTGTGAGGATTCTGATTGGTTGAGTGCTTTTGACTTAAGTTGCGGAGCGAATCACAAAACAGCCCTTCAGCCTAACCCCTCCCTGCAGCGTCTCCATGGACACAGCACTGGCAAAAACACCGCATGCAACCAGAGAAGCTTGCTGTTGTGAAAAATAGCATCACACACATGTGTACACACACACACACACACACACACACACACACACACACGGTCTGTTGACTATGTCTGGGTGTAGGTCTGTGTGTGTGTGTGTTCCTTACAGTGTTAAGAACCTACCACACTATTGTAATGCAGTCCATTTCTATTTTCCATCCCGTAGAGCTTTTAGCATTTAGCCTCCATAGGAGCCGGGAGAGAGAGACACACACACACACGCGCACACACACACACGCGCACACACACACACACTGGGATTATGAAACCAGGCCTCCTGCTGTCCAAGGCGACTGCTCTCCCTATTCTCAGTTGTTTTCCTTTGGTTGTTTTTGTTTTTTATTTTTAATTTTGATGAAGTTCCTTTAGCCTATTAGTTTTCTTTAGTTCCAGCGTTAGGGGGAGGGGGGTGTAGGGGGAAGAGAGGGATTGTGGGATGGGTTGTGGAGGACTGGGCACCCTGATCAGATCACACTTCCTGTTCGCTGCATTGAGACTCTTGCTACAGAAAGGCCCAAATCACATCTGAGAACAGACAAGGAAAAAGGGTTGGAAAAATACAAATGTTTAATTATTTTAAAAAATAAAGAGATATTAAATTAAACCTGTTTTGTGATAAAGATGGCTGACAGAATTGGTTTCATTTGTAGAGGTTAGTTGCCTTCTTTCCATTTATTTATTTATTTATTTATTTATTTATTTATTTTCTGTAAGTGTGTTGTCTGCGTTCTGACTGCCATACCAACGGGCCTGGCTCTTTGGCGTTGCGGTCTAGCTGCACGTTAATACCCCGGAAACCTGGGTTTGAGAGCGGGTGGGGTCACTGCTCTATGCCCTCGCTACAGTAAGTGAGGTTATGCCATGGAAATATGAAATTACTGAACTGAAAGAATATTTGAAGAGCTCTTTTCCAAAATGCTATAAATACATTTTTGAAAAAAAAAACAAAAAATATGTCATGTTATTTGATTTGTATATCTTAGTAATCAATAAAATCACAGTTGTGTTGTGTTTTGATTGAGTAAAGATACATCAAATTTCAATTACCCAATTACAGTTACACTGAAATTACTTCAAAACAGAAAACAAAATATGTATGAAAATGCATTAAGATGGTGGATATAGCGTTTTGGAAACGAGATCTTAATATTCTCATTTAGCTTGTGTTATTTGTAACAAGCACTAGTAGTACCTTATGCTGCCACTAAGGGGTGCCAACATGCAACACATGGCAGCAGAGACACACATGGTGACCTTGATATCTGAACATGTGTAGGATGATGATGGGGGTGATATTGGGATTTGCTGCTAAGAAATGCTGAGTATGTACGTGGAGGGATGAAAACTTAGACTTATTTTGTTAAAGTTAATGTATGTGGAGGGATGAAAACTTGAAATAATTTGTTGAAGTTAATGTGTGTGTAGGCCTACAGGATGGGCCTGAGTGGGTTGTCAGTGTTGAGAGTAAACCAGAGACTTTCTAATGAGGAGACACAGCACTCAAGGAATCCTCCATTGAAATGCATATCCTGCCCCTTCCTGTATGCCAGTGATCTTCAACCGGGGGACCGCGACCCCTAGGGGGTCCGCTGAGGTACTGCAGGGGGTCCGCCAAATTATTTTATATGAAGCATTTTTTTTCCACTTTCAAAAATGTTACACGTCCGATAAGCTACATAAAAGGGGACATGAGCAAAATAAAATCTAAAATTTAGTTTCATGTGCTCACGTGAAACGTTCATGTGCGCACGTGAAAGTTTCATTTGGAAAGGTTTTGCGTGCGCACACAAAACTTTCATGTGCGCACGTGAAACTAAACTTTAGATTTTTTTTTGGTCATGTCCCCTTAGGGGCTCTGTAACATAAACACAAGCAGAACGTAGAAAATATGCTTTTTATTGGTTTATGGCATGGAGGTATTACATATTACTGGAGAGAGTGACTAAGTCCCGCCCCCATTAATTTCAATGGCCCATGCTAGGCTAGCTACTTCAGCCAAAAAAGTTTGAAATTGACCGCAGCCAGAGAATGTCTCCTTCGTTTGAAATCCCTGATTTGATCGGATTTGCGACAGCCTTTCTCAGCTGTTTATAACATGTTTGTAGCATATCAGTGTTAAACAGAATTATTTTTAAAGTGCCCATATTATGCAAAAATCACTTTTTCTGGGATTTGGGGTGTTATTGTGTGTCTCTGGTGCTTCCACACGCATACAAACTTGGAAGAAAAACCATCCATGCTGTTTTGAGTGAGATACAGGTTTCAGAATTGATCCCGCCTTCACTCTGGGTGAGCTGTTCAAAATCGCCAAGGCTTCACACGTCACAAGCCGAAATATTTGAATATTCCCACCCCCTCAGAGCATACGTACAGTGTCTCCACCCACCAGGCACAGCAGTAACTTCTTGGATAGCAGTCATTACCGATTTGGAAGCACTGGTTCAGATCAGAAGACACCATGTCAAAGTACCACGCAAAATGCTCTGTTGTTGGCTATACAAAAGAGCACAAAACACTTCATCTTGTCCCAGCTGAAGAGCGGCATGGATTGCATTTATTTTTGATGGCAATATCCATGCTACAGTTAGCAAGAAACTGGCAACAATCATTTCGAGACTGACTGTTTCTCAAACTAACGTTACAGTCAGTACAAGGCAGGATTAGCCGGGAAACTCATCTTAAACGACGGCGCAGTTCCGCAAAATACCTGCAGACGAGGAACATGTAAGTAGTTCTATACAATTTAATTTGTAAATTAGTTCTAGGGTAAACTCGTGTGTTTTTCCATTGACACCGAGGCGGCTAACCGCTAGCGCTAGCTTCTAACATTAGTTAGTTTACAAGTCTGCTTGGTTTCTCCTGCAAAGCCATTGTCCAGCGAAACTTTCGAAAGTTGTGCATTTGTAAAAGATTTCTATGCTGTAATGGGTTGCGCAACAACAAGTCAGTTTAAAACAAGTGTGTGTGTGTGGGCGAGATTACAAGTTTGGTCGTCAAGCTAACGTTACAGTAGATTTTTGCCCACCACATCAGAAGAGACAGTAGCTAGGCCTAGCTCGCCCCTAATCCAAACATATGTTTCTGATATTTTTAGCAGCTAATTCATGTACAAGGGAGATGTCAAATTGTGCACGTATTTACCTGTGTTTATTTTGCAATTCTACACGAACTAACCAAGCAGTGTTTTGCTAAACTAACCAAGTGGGTAGTGTTTTGCCACCATACAAGGTAACGCTAACCGCTATCTTAGCAATCAGCATTGTCTCGACTTTCAAACCCTGTGACAAAATCGGTCATGCAGTACTCATCCCCGGCGGTTTCGGGGAATTTGCTAAAATAATGCGTTTGGAAATGTTTTCTGAACTGGAATATGTTAGTGTTGTCCAGGGTAGAATCAGTGTATGTTTGAAATTGCTACATCACTGGACAATTTACACTCAAAGCCAACCATTATTTGTAATTGGTTTCTTCTCTTGTGTAGTATTTATTAGTGATCCTTTTTTTTACTTGATGTAGCTGTTGGCATACATGCAAGATGAAGTTGATGTCATTTCTCTTTTTGTAAAGGCCAGTACATCATTAACATTACATACAGAAGAAAGACCAGCTACAAAATATATTGGTTGCCAGACTGAGCCCCCTGAAAGTGTTGGCACACAACTGTCTAGGACTCTGCAATTATGGTCATTACCAAAAATATGATTATATATATATATATATATATATATATATATATTTATTTTGTCTTGCAGGAACTCCTGCGTTCTACAATCTAGAAAAAGGAGCTGACCAGAGACTGTCCTGAAGGATATCGCCAAACTCAGTCCCCACTACCAGACGTCCTCTTTGGAGGCATTCCATAGTGTCATTCTGCGGTTCACACCCAAAAACGTGGTCAATCCATATCTAGGAATGCTGTGCAGGTAAATGAAACTGTGTTTATTCTTTGAGAATATTTGCCCATTACTTGAAATTGTTTTCATGTCTGATTTTCTTTTTACTGTCCAAGACTCTACCTGGCTGCACTGCATTATAATGAGAATGCTAATCGAGGACAAGCCACCACATCTTCAGGGGATCCTCTTTACAAACTGAGCTTTCCAAAATTCAGGAAGGGAGAGTGCAGAGCCAGACCAGTGAAGACAGACGCTACATTCCGTAAGTGTTTTTGTGTAAAAAAAAAAAAAAACATTTACATTGTACATGACAAAGTACTGCAACAGTGGTTTCAACACAATAAATAAAACCAAACAAACTTACTTAAATACCTGAGAAACTACAAAATTTCACATGCAAAATGTCAATATGAACAGTTGTTGAATAATGTAGTAAATTATACTAGTGATTCACTTTTTTGTGTGTGTATTGCACAGGGTATGTTGATGATTTGATGGACATGATCATGGAGAAAGTCTTTGTTGACCCATCATCGTATGGAGACGAGATTCTGAAGATAAACATCCCGCCGGACCTGTCTTCACAATATGAGCATCCAGACAAGGAGGAGGTCATCGCCAGCTATGTCTCAAGATTCAATCAAGGGGCGGGAGTTTGAAGCCTACATATCTTCCATGGGCGTCAGGAAACTCCCGTCCGCGACACATGAGGATCACTACCGTATCTTTCTACCAAGGAAGCCCCAGCACCAGCTCACAAAACTTCTGTAGGCTTAATACCTGTAACGACTGAGAAAAATGAACATTGCTAGTCAACAGGTTTTATAATGTATGTCTAATTTGGATTCAGTGAATCCTTCAATACTGTATTTTTATGTACAGTGGTAAATAAATGTTTATTGCATGTGTAAAATGCTTCATGTGAATTTGTGTAATATACAGTTTGCTAAGGAAATACTTGGCTATAAGTTCAAGAAAAATTTCTGAAATGGAGGCTTTGGCAGACTATATTTGCTTTATTATGTTGTATGCACAGTGAATGTAAGTAGGTTATTACAGATAACTCACTGCTCTATTCCCCGTAACTGTAAAGGACCATAGTCAGCCCTGTAAATGTTGCATGCATTCTGCAGTGAGAACACATTTAGACTGTCCAGGTTTAGAACCTGTTTGCCTATCATACATGGAGGCCTTTCATCCAGCTGCTGCAGCCGTCTTGTAACCTATTATGCATAACCTAAGGTAAGTATCTGCAGTGGCATCTTGTCTGCAATCATATATTGCTGACATAAGTATAGGAAAGATCATGTTACCTGTGGTACCTCCTGGCAGCAAGTTCTCAGGCTCTGACGGCATTGTTGCACAATTTCCACATGTGCACCTAAACAAACAAATACGAAAGGAGTCATGCATGAATAAAGCTAAAGAAAGAATGGTATTTTTTACCCAATAATAGCACCCACGATTACATTTGAACGAGCGTGCTCCAGCTAGCTAGTAATTTTTCTCAGCCTGACGTAAGTAGGTGAATAGTAAGTAGTGCTAGGCTAGACTTTCTCAAGTTTACAATGAGAACACACCAGTATACACCAATATATCAGGCACATACATGCAAATCTCATAAGTATGACAGAAAAATACTTCTGTACTTTAGGAACACTCAGTCTCTAGCCCTCCTTAATTTTACTGTGAAAAACTGTAACGTTATAAGTTAGAGCAGGTTACAGGATCTGCCAACCACCATGTCCAATGTCAACCGAGCAAAGCTTGAAGCAGCGGGGTGTTTAGAAGACATAACTTCACGTTTTGTGAACAAGAAGCACAATATAGTTTACTACTGTGTGAATACAAATTCATTAATAATCAATAATAATTCATAAATAGTGCCTGACCTGGCACTAACGTTAAACACTGACTATCTAAGTTTAAAAAAAAATAGAAAGTTTCACTAACCATTCAGAAGCATCTTGCTGAATTCTCTGAGTCTCGGGTAGTGCAGGAGACTCCCCTCCTTCAGGATCAGATTCATGTTCGAACCAGAATCTGATCCTGAAGGAGGGGAGCTACTGCCGCCATGTCCACGTGAAAACTTAGTAATGGTAAGAGTCAGTGGGGCGTGGGCAAAGATTCTAGAAGCTTTGGGCGTGGCCAAATTAGCTGCAGATCATGAATATGTAATGAGCAGCAGAAAACAGCACACTCTGGAAGTGGCTGAAACAGAGAGTAATAGAGTTAGGTAACAATCGTTTCCTACACGCTATTTCCACCAAACAACTTCAGAAACATGTTTTCTGGAACTCAAAGACCTATTTGAACTTGTTGAAAAATAGTCAAAATATGGGCACTTTAAAAACGGAGGGGATATAGGCTATCAGTTTTTTCCTAATAGCCTACCCTACTACGTATCTTAGATTTCGCTAATAAGTGTTGAAGGAGATATTGACGGCACAACAGAAATTGACCAGAAAACAATGTTAAGGCATTTGTGGAGAAGAAGGATGGTTCGTAAACTATTTTGTTGCTCTGATAGGTTAGGTCTATCTAATTGAGTGCAGAGGCATTCTCCCCCTGTATTGGTTGAAACACGCCCCATAATTACGTCCCAATAGAGCAGTATCAGACTCATATTCTGACTAGAATTGAGTTTGGCTATGTCAGGCTAGTGCTTCAAGGGGGCAGGCGAACATTCGGAGAGCGTAAACACTATGGCGGATCTGAGGCTAAATAGACCAGTTCCACCTAGCCATTACATTGAACCCCATTGAATTTGGCGCCACTTTGACATCAAATAACGTTACAGCTGAAGCGTTTTAAGCCTTTGTATGAACTATTTCTATTTTCGGACTAATACAACATTGTGTAATTGGCGTCATAACCTCAAAACTGACTTACCGGCTGAGTAATAAACTTTTATCCGACATCAATGCTAAAGTGACGTAATTTACGTAATGAGCATGGGAGCAGAGCGGGTTAAACCGTCGCACAGGAGCAAAATAACCGTATTCTCTGGATAAGAACGAAAACATCGGACCACAACATTTCAGCGAAGTTTTGATGTGGCGAGTGCTGTGTATATGAAATCAGTCAAATCACATTTATCTACGAACAACTAGGACATTTAAGAAAAGTAAATGTAGACGTGGTGGTAACGAAGTAAGGGCTACATTAACCCAATCTCTCGGTGCAGCTATCACAAGAGTTACACGAGTCAGACTATGTGCCTACGTTACATCTATGTCCCCTGAGCCTGCGCAGAAAGCCTCGTCGACCAATAGAAAACGGTTGAAATTTGCTTCACCCGTCTCGACTGCCGTCTACGTGATGACTCTGTCCATATATTTTACTGTCTATGTTCGAAACGGGCTCTGCCGCAGCCATCTTTACGAAAATGGCGTTTCATGGGTGTTCGTTTACGGCACCACCTAGAATTAGCTTATTAAATTCCACGTTACAGGCGGAGACAACGTAAGGTACAACGGTATGTCGTTTGATTGGACATTCCCTCAGAGGAAAAGAAGTTGTTCGGGAACGCGCTTCACCTCGTTATAGGCGCACATTTATTTAATTGGTTGGGATAACATTTTGGGAATGGTGGTAGAAGTTTGCCCTGTCTCTGAAGTCCTCGGTTATTTAATGTGATGTTCATATGTGATAATAAACCATGCGAATCAATATTGAGTCACTTTACACTGCACAAATAATGATCCCTAAATGCTATATTTGGACAGGCTGTATACTAATTGCGCAACAGGCTATCCAACAAAAATGACTATAATTAAGAAACTTGAGGATTGCTGGGATTGTTGCTGCACCCAGTGTGAATTTGCAGCTTGTTAAACCTACTGTAGGCTACATTTGCAGGCAGACAAAATGAAGCCAACGCAAATTAAACACTCGTTGAGTTGCACAGTTTTGAAAACGAACGTTAAGGGTTGTTTTAAGGACATACTTAAGGACATTGTGCATGCCCATAGCCAGCCACTCTGAAACAGTCAAAGGCGATTCTAAACAAGTCAGAAAGTCGAAACAGGACCCAACATCAAAATTTCGGTGTCCACCACTCTAGTTCATCCAAAACAAACCAGAAAAGGGACTTAAAGTGCTAAATACCGGAATTATCCTTTAAGAAAAGTCTACACTGTTAATTAAACGCACGGAAACAGTAGCCTGCTGCCGACACCGCTTTGGTCACATGACATGGGGATTTTGAACAATGTAACAAATTGCTTTACTGAACTACACACAGAACAAGATAGCGATGGAGTTTCTCAGACATTCGTCATGGCAGAGCCAGTGAAAAGAAGCAGAAAGCGAGAAAACAGCGAAGAAATTGCCCAAACTGCATAGTTTCTCTTTAATTTAAGAAAGTTTTGACTTACTTTAAGCTTTCTCATAAAATTATTTGACTTAAAACTAGATGTACCGCAGCCCAGTCCAGCACATTTTTTCCAGAAAAATAAGTAACGCTTGTCAAATTGTGTTCATTTCCTACTTTGTTCCTTTTTTGTGTGTTTGTAATTGAGTGTGTGGTTGTTTTTGTGTATATGTGTTTTGTGTGTGTTTTTTTGTGTGTGAGTGTGTGTGTGTGTGCGTGTGTTTGTGTATGTAGGTGTCTTTGTATGTGAGGGTGCATGTGTAGTGTGTGTGTATGTGTGTGTGCGCGCATGTGTGTGTGTCTTTATGTATATGTACATAAATAAAGCAAATCAGGGAATCACTTACTTTTTGCAATAAGTGCCATGGGATCTTTAACAACCATGGTGCGTCAGGACCTCAATTTAACATTCATGCAAAGGAAAACATCTCCTGCAGTACAGTGTCCCTGTCACTGCAATAGGACATTGGGATTGATATTTGTTTGGTGGCTTTTGGCCACAGGGAAGAGTGCCACCTACTGGCCGGCCAGCCACCAACACCGCTTCCAGCAGGAACCTACTCTTCCAAGGAGGTTTCTTATCCAAGTACTAACTAAGTCTGCTTAGCTTCAGTAATTCAGCAAAGTTTGGGTATCTGCTGGTCTGGCTGCTGGCTAAAAACAAAAGGTGAAAGGCATATAGGATTCTATCTCACAGAATTGCATTATGCACACTCAATTCTCACTGGTATCTGCTAGACAACAAGTACCAAAACATGATTAGTTCATAGATTTCACATGTAAAATACATTTTATACAACCCCACCCCCATCTTGCCTGTTCATAATTCTGAGAAATTCTTGAATTGTGTGCATGTGTGCGTGTGTTTATGTTTGTGTGTGTGCGTGCGTGCATGTGCTTGTGGGTGTTGCCTGTGTGTGTGCATGTGCATGCATGCGTACATATGTCTACTGTGTGTGTATGTGTCATACATATGATTACTGTGAATGTATGTGTGTGTGTGTGAATATCTGTTTATGCACATGTGTGCAAATGGAATGGGTTAACATGAGACACTAGAATTACTCAGAAACAACACAACACAGTGGATGGAACAGAACATGCAGATTTTACACGACCACTACACCTCACAAATTTTAAACTTTACTACACCTTCAGCACCTTTTAACAACACAGCTTTTCAAATAGCGTGTGGCTGGGCCAGGAAGAGGTACCAGAAAAGATTCACCGACTCCACTCTTCCCACAGTTCACCTGGCCCTCAACCCCCCTACTCCCACCCCAACCCTCCTATCCCTTCCACACCCCACACCTCACCACACACCATCTCCAACCTCCTCTTACAACCCACACCACCCACTACACACCTCTTCCACCCCACTTACCACCGTGCCCTCAGAAACAAACTGGAAGAATGGTCAATTTCAATACACAAACCACTAGCTTTCATAGGAGATTCCAATCTCAATAGGATTCCCCCCTTCACCCATCCCGATATACAAATTGACAGTTACCCCGGAGCCACCACCTACCACTTTGCCAAACTCTTACAGAAAACCACCCCCCTTCCCCAAGTGAAGTCGGTGGTCTTGTCAGTGGGCCTCAACAACAAGGACCACGACCCCAAAAACACCAGCATCAGACAGTTCCTCATCCTCTACAAACATGCTTCTACAGTTTTCCCCGATGCAATCATACACATTCCACTTATTCATTTTTCACCCCGCCTCACTACCCAACAGCAGGCCAATCTCACTCACATTAACAACTTTATAACTTCCCACTTCCCCCACATCCCCACTATCCCCCCAGACACCTTCCACACCACCCAAGATAACATACACTTGACACCCCATACAGCTCATACAATCTTTACACATTGGTGCCAATATTTACATTTTCAATAACTCCACCCATAACCCTGGCCCCCAACTCCCACCCCCACCCCCCTCCTGCACACTCACCCCTCTACCCCACTCCCACCCTCCCTCATGATTTAATCATGAACCTTTCCACCCTTTTTCCAACCCACTTCCCCTGGCTCTCTGTTGGAAAGGGGCTTACATTCATTCCACACACCACTCGCATGGACCGGGAGGAACTCCAGAGGGACCTACACCTTTATCACCGCCGCCTTAAAATACTCCATCACTTTTCCTCAGAGGACACCTACACTCCCACCCCTTTCACTCTCCCCTCCACTTGGGAACCCCACACTTCACAATTAGATAAGAAATTAGTTAAGCACATTCACAGGGACAGGCAGGCATTCAATTCCTTTCTCAGACACCTCCCTCCCCCCACCACCAGTAACCTCACACTAGCAGAAAAACAGGCCATTTCACAACTCACAAACAATAAATTTATAGTCATCAAACCGGCGGACAAGGGTTCCAAAATTGTAATCATGGATACTCATCACTACCTCACTGAAGCACACAGACAGCTCAACAACACCCAGTTTTATACACCCATAGCACAGTCCACCCAACCCGCAGCACAGTCTGAAATCCGCCGGTTAGTCACCTCACTTTATCAACAACACTTCATTAACCATAAACAAAGTATATTTTTACAAGGACCGGACCACCCCCGACCACAACAATTCTATCTCCTCCCCAAAATTCACAAACCCCCACAGACTTGGACAGTTCCCTCTCGGGTTCCTCCTGGTCGTCCCATTGTGTCAGACTGCAACAGCACCACATACAACATTTCCATCTATATTGACTCATATCTCAACCCCCTTTCCAACAGACACCCCTCCTACCTCAAGGATACATACCACTTCCTCACTAGGCTTCGACCCATGGCAGTCCCACACCACACTCACCTCTTCACTTTAGACGTAGATAGCCTTTACACCAATATCAACACCCCCGTCGGATTACAAGCAGTTCAAAACACTTTTCAAAAATACCCAGACCCTCACAGACCGGACACCATCCTCCTGCAACTTTTAGAAATCTGTCTCACTCATAATGATTTTAACTTTGACAATAAACTTTACTTACAAGTACACGGGACTGCCATGGGTCAACGCTTTGCACCTTCCTACGCCAACATCTACATGAGTGAGTGGGAGCAGGCCGCCCTAGCCAAGTGCCCCCTTCAACCCACTTTTTACTTTCGTTTTCTGGATGACATCATTGGAGCTTGGCCACATCCCCTACAGGATTTCAACACTTTTTTAGACACCTTAAACTCACATCACCCATCCATCTCACTTAAGGCCACTATTGACCCAAACCAGATTCATTTTCTAGACACCACCATCTTTTTCACCCCCATTTCACCTACACATAAAACTTTTAGTTCCAAAGTTTATTTTAAACCCACAGACACTCACTCACTTTTGCACAAGCACAGTAATCACCCCAAACACACGTTTAGATCCATAGTTAAATCACAAATCATCCGCTTTCATCGCATCTGCTCCTTTTCCACAGACCTTCACCATGCCATACAACAACTCTTTCAAGCCCTCCGTGGAGGCACTACTCTAAAGCGTTCCTCCGGGCCAGATCAAACACTTGACTCTGGCCGGCCTTGCTCCCACTCACTCATACACCCCAAACACTTGCCCATCACCCACTCCCACACCAGACCTTCCTCTTAACCCCAACCCGGACCCCAACCCTGACCCCAACCCAGATCCTAATACCAACCATTTTCCTAACCCTAACCCCAACCCTCTTCCTAACCCTAATCCCAACCCTCTTCCTAACCCCAACTCCTGCCCCTTATTAGCACCTATTCACACGGCATACAACACTTACACCACACACTGAAACAACATTATACTGAATATCAAACAACACACCCCACCTTCCAACACCACACACTCATCTCTGCATTTAGACGAAATAAAAACCTCAAAGACCTCCTCATACGCACCACCTTCACCCGTCACTTACAACCCCCACCCCCTAAAGAAAACCTACATTTCACCCCTCACTTATTCATCAACGATATCCATAGCCACTGTTCTGCACCCACTAACCCATTAAATTTAGACACTCCCAATTTAGTTTATGTTATCACCTGCACTCACTGTCTCATGCTGTACATCGGGGAAACTGGACATACACTACGCACACGCCTTAAACAACACCTGCACAACATACACAAAAATACACTCAACACTTACCTCGTCACACACTTCCAGACGCACAACATCACACATTTGAGGGCCTGTGGCCTTGAAGGGAACCCAGGCTGGACAATTTTACAGAGGAAAAGAGCAGAGAGATTGTGGATTTTAAAACTTCGAACACTACACCCACAAGGTCTTAATGAAAATTTTAATTAAAGTTTTAAACCACTCTGTGTCTTTTTTATAACTCCTCTCTTTTATCTCTTCTTCTTAATTTTTTTTTGTTTTTATTTTGTTTCATTTGACTTTTAGATGGGAATAGTGGGGCGAGAACAACTGGCCAGTGCATAATAGTTAAAACAACTACATACTAAAAATGGTCTAATTTCCTAACTTATGACAAAAAACGAATGTCACTTAATAACAGAAGCATTATGGTTATGGTTATGGATTTAGCAGATGCCTTTGTCCAAAGTGAAGCATTATGTCATAATGTCATTATAGAGGGGGATCAGCTTCACAGAAGAGAACTCCTGACGGCAAATTTGAGGAAAAGTTGGTAAACCACCCTTCTTACCTAATTTAAGGGTGCTGATTCTGAATTGTTTACCAAGCTCAATTCTGAGTTCTAAGACGCATAATCAGCATTTTAACATAAAATAGCGATTTTTTTTGGCTTATTTTACCCTAACTTGGGTTGATTTCAAATGTAATCACTAAAACCAAATACAAGTGTTCTCTAAATACATGTTTGAGCATTAAAGAAGCCATACTATAGTTTATTAATGTATTTAATGGGAACATGATTACAGTTAACATGTAATAAACTCGGAAATTCTAATCAAAGCACAACCATATTTTTATTGCTAACATAGTGAGTCACTCATGTTGTGTTTAATGTTTTTCATCACTATGGAGCTAAATTTGTCTTAATAATATTTGTATATGCGCAGAGGGGGATCCACAAATATTTCTTGATTTGCATGTGTTTTGATATCTACAAATAAAAAAAAAATCATATTTGTAACTCGTATATTGATTTTTACAAATATAGATGTGCATTTGTAAATAAAATACCATTTGTAAAACCAAAAATTTCATTTGTGAAATGTGATTCTGCATTTGTGGATCACCAGCACACGCATTCTTCGCTCTCCAAAGTTACGTGTTTTTGAGACGTTCTTCACATGAAAGTCACACAAATCCACACGTAAATAGGCCTACTTTAAAGGACAAGTTCGGTATTTTACACTTAAAGCCCTGTTTTCAGATAGTTTATGATTAAAGAGAATGTTTAAGATTGAAATTTGGACACATGCTGCTGTCCCTTCAGTTTCTGTGGTAGCGCCCCCCCTCCTCCACAACACTGCATAGGTGCACTGGAACAATCCTTCCTAAAACGCATTAAACTTTTGTTTACAAAGACGCGTGAAACTCACCGAGTGGTCAGGGTGTTTAAGCTGATATGCTTACACAAAAATCGCTACAAAGATGCTTTCCAACAGGTGTTTTACCATGCGTTGTAAAACTGTGGAGCTATTTTTCCAAACGCCTCACACCCGTACATTCTTCCGTTGAGAGCTTGAATAATAGACACTCCAGCCCAGTTGGTGGCGATAATGCACCTTACACCGTCTTGCCAATTACAAGCAAACCACTGGCATTTCATTGAATACACAGAAGAAGCAGAAGATCGCTGTCTTGGAGTATTTTGCAACAGACAGCTAAAAATGAGGTGATTTTATGCCGTTCCTAATTGCGGGAAAATTCGCAGCAAAAAAAGTTGTCGCAGACTTCCTTTCAATGATCCAGAAAGGCTAAAGTTGTGGCTGGAATTTCTGGGGTTGGATGTGAGCACACCTGTTGAGAATCTGCAGAAAGCTGAACACCATGTCTGCATTTTACTGAACTTCGCTGGACGTCGAAAAAAATCGCCCAAAAAGCTCTTTCGCCTGAGAAATACAGCGGTTCCCACATTACCTCCTGGGACGACAGAGTAGGAAGAACTTGGGGTAAGGTTGACATTTTGTAACGTAACGTTTGTAACAGGCGGAAAATGAACTTATTTATTATGTCCATAACCTGTCATGTTCACATCATAAGCCTAACACTAACCCTAGCCTACATGAATCATTTGGCTACATGATTTTGTACGTTTACTATTTTTTTGGCTGTGGAACTTTCATGATGAAAACATAATGATTCACGTAGGCTATCATTCACATCGTGCAAGTTCCAAGACATTTTAGCATTAGCCATGGTTGGACGTGACAATAATTTGGATAGCGTAGTAGCCTACGATACCGCGACTGCATAAGACTACAGAAAGAATACAAACAACTCCATATCCGTTTCCGGCAGCAGAGTAATACCATACCTCACAGCACATCCATACAAGTCAATGGAGTTGGACAAAAACTACGATAAAACCTGTTGGAAAGAATCTTTTGCAGCGATTTTTGTGTGAGCATATCAGCGAACATCCCTGACCATTCGGTGAGTTTCACGTCTTTGTAAACGAAAGTTTAATGCGTTTTAGGGAGGATTGTTCCAGTGCACCTATGCAGTGTTGTGGAGGAGGGAGGGGCGATACCACAGAAAACGAAAATTCTTAAGAAAAACAGTGTGTCCAAATTTCAGTCTTAAACGTTCTATTTAATCATAAACTATCTGAAAACAGGGCTTTAAGTGTAAAATACCGAACTTGTCCTTTAATTCACTGGCACACAGAAATCGCAATCCAGTAGATGGCGACATCCACAAATATTTCTTGACTTTCATTCGTGTTTTGACATCCACAAATAAAAAAATCATATTTGTAACTTGTAAATTGGTTTTCACAATTGTAGATGTGTATTTGTAAATGAAATGGCATTTGTAAAACTTGCCTTTGTGAAATCTAATTTTGCATTTGTGGATCACCAGCACACACAGTTTTCGTTTTCGCATTTGTGGATCACGTATTTTTGAGACAAACTTTGCGGCAGAGAAGCCACCCAGATCCACAAGTAGCCTGCTGACACTTTCTAATCCAGTAGATGGCAGTGTTGTTCTATGGGACTCATAACCAAAGATTCTTTGCTCATAACACACAGAGCTAGCGAACCTAGTTCTTAAATCTAACAAGTTATGCCTTTTACAACAAGCTTTTTGATGGAAAAGTGGTGTTTAATTTCCATAATCTTTGTTTAGTAAACGCATAAAACCATCAGTTTGCAAGCGAAATCAAGAATTACTATCTTTGAGTTTGTTTATATTTATTATTATGTGACCCCTGCTTTAAAGGGTTCTGTCAGGATTGGGCGAGTGTTCCTGATCGAATGTAGTGGGTTATTCCGGCCAAAAATGGCCTATTGGCCTATTTTTCGTCCCAGTCCAGCCCTGTACACAGTACTAATGGTCTCTCCGAAATCTGCCACATTAGTAACATTCAATAAAGCAAATATAAATATATAATTATGAAGCAAATTCCAGATATTGTAACGTTTGAAGGTTTCAGTACGCCAAGAGTTGTTCAGAGCAAGCTTTATTAGCTGGGAACGAGGGCAGGGACACAGACCCAGAACACAATGCACACAGGGCAGGTCAAGAAGACACACAGACTACACCAACAGGGGAGGTTGCAGCCCCCCACACAAAAAGGAGCAAACATGAGGGGAAACTAAAAGGGAAACATGTCACACTAAAGACGCTAACTTTACACTTATAACTTAAGAGAATAACGACATAAACCCCCCGACTGTTCGCTCTCGACTCCCAGCATGCATTTCGCGGGAGAACGCTAACACTGTCTTTCTGTGCCGACGCTACATAGCTCCCCCAACAAGCCGTTGCCGTCCTCGGCAACGACCACGAGGTAGCCACATGCCAGCGTCGGCGCGCGTCGCCCGCCACTCAGTTCAGTGCGACAGCACCGCCAAATCACGTGGGGTGCACGCCGCAGGAGCTCACTCAACGGGGCGCCACGCTGCTAGCAATCCAGTTCGGGCGTGCTAGCAGCCACGTAACGACCATCTCGTCACCAGCTCCCTCTCAGCAGCCGCCCTCAGGCTGCACTTTCCGCGGCGTGTCACCGCGGCACTCCTGACATTTTCAACCGTCGACACTGTACCAAGCACCGGGGTTCAAGGGGGGTCAGATGAAGCTGCACCAACGCCACTCCGCTCCGTCGAGTCGTCGACCAGGACAGACAGGCACCGACTCCGCAGCAACCGGACCGCGCTGAGCACTCCCGCTGCAGCTACCGTCTTCGGCGTCCCTCCTCGTGTTGCCATCTCGCAGAGCCGTACTGCTCTGATCCCGGCCCGTTCCACTCCTTCGCGGCCTCGGCAAAGGCACGACCCCCGAGATGGTCATGCTAACGAACTCCACACAACAAACTTTTTTTAAATGTATTTATTTATTTATTTATTTTTAAAGGCGCCGGCCAACAGGCCAACTAGAACTGGCGCCTACACAGCACGGTGCCCCTCACACGCACCCAAAAGTTTTTACTCCCACAAAAACAGTCACACACTAGAGGGCCCCCACCCTCTTCCCTACCCAAAAGTCCCCGCACTCCTCCAGGCTCCAAAATGGCACGAACCATGCGCGGCCGCCCAGACTCCCGCATCTCCTCGCCGCCTCCAACTCTCCCGCGACGAACGGGCCCCGTCTCTGACAGGCCAACAGCCGGGCCGTCGAGGAGAGCCAGAGGTGAGCCGCCAACTCACGCTGTCGCTCCCCCGGCGGGGGCAGCCGCTCCGGGCCCTCGAGGAGAGCCAGAGGTGAGCCGCCAACTCACGCTGTCGCTCCCCCGGCGGGGGCAGCCGCTCCGGGCCCTCCTGCCGACCTCTCCGCTCTTCCCGCCGTCCCTCTCACTCTCGCTGCCGCTCCGCTCCTCCTTCCTCCCCACTCGCGCGCACTCTCTCGCCAGCTGGCCCTCGTCTTCCTCTCCCAGCAGCTCGAGCAGACGGCTCTCCTCCTCGCCTGGGCAGAGGTCCCCAGGTGCTTCTTCCGCCGCTCGAAGCCAGGCCTTGATGATCGCGCCTCTTCTCCTCTCCCTCCGTCGACGAGCCTTGGGAGCCCTTATAAGGGCGGGTGGGAGCTCAAATGGCCCCCACCCCGGGGTCAGGACGCCTGCCCTCAGGATAACTCCCGGGGCCGGGGCAGCTCCGCCACACGTTCCTGTAATCGAGGCTTCCATCGCTTTACTTCTGACACCACTGTAACGTTTGAAGGTTTCAGTACGCCAAGAGTTGTTCAGAGCAAGCTTTATTAGCTGGGAACGAGGGCAGGGACACAGACCCAGAACACAATGCACACAGGGCAGGTCAAGAATACACACACACTACACCAACAGGGGGGGTCCAGCCCCCCACACAAGAAGGAACACACATGAGGGGAAACTAAAAGGGAAACATGTCACACTAAAGACGCTAACTTTACACTTACAACTTACAAGAATAACGACATAAACCCCCCCGACTGTTCACTCTCGACTCCCAGCATGCATTTCGCGGGAGAACGCTAACACTGTCTTTCTGTGCCGACGCTACAATATGTTAATATAATATGAGTCCATTATAAAGTGTAATGAGGTTGGTGCTGGGAATAACCAGACTAGTTAATTAGACACCACCTTAACCTTCGTCATCCTATAGGGGACTTTGGACTTACCCACAATACAACACAATACAACACAATACAGTAGAATGAACTTTTGTCTTTCTGAAGTTCAATTTGTATTCCGGGGTAGAGTAGCCTAGTTGTCTAATGTCTGTTGTCAGTTTTGTTCCTACTGGTTTGCTGTTTAAACTGACTGGCTCAGTTCTGAACTTTCCAGTACTAGTTTATGACGTCAACGGCTACATTGCTATATAGTACTTTATTATATATGCTAGTAGAACGCTCCATTGACTTGAATGGGATTTCCCAACGTTCTATATCACTCCGCAAGTAGTCCGGTCACTTCTTGCATTGGAACTTCATTCAAAAGTGAAAGCAGACGGTTGATCAGCTGTGTTCTAAAGAATGTTTGATTCAAGTTCAGCGTGTGTTGCAAACTATTTGTTTCTCAGCAAAAGCCACAACAAAATGGTAACAAATAAGTGTAAAGAGACATATTGTGGAGTTTATTTTTTTGTTTTGGCAAGTAGCCGTATAATAAGCGTGTAATATATTGAACGCCGGTCATTATTGGGAAAATAAGTCCCTTCAGAGCGAAGCAAGTCCGGTTTGCCCTGTCGGGACTTATTTTCCCAATAATGACCGGCGTTCTATACATTATCCCTTACCTATCCATACTGCGCTATCTGTCTATACTGCCCACACTGCACTTTCTATATCATTCCTTTAACATGTACATGCTCTTTACTTAACTGTTTGTGCACTTCTGGTTAGATGCCAACTGCATTTTGTTGTCTTTTGTTGTCAATTTGTGATTTAGCTTATAAATTAGTTAATTACCTCTTTGCCATCAACCTAATAAGGGCTTCCCCTTGCAAATAATGATGAATGATGTGTCAAATTGTCCTATAGTTACTTATGTTTTATGATAATGAACAGTCACTGACATTTCTTCCTCTGAATGTAGAGAACAATGGACAGCAATGTTGCAAGCTCCGTTCACAATCTCATTACTGCAGCAGAGGTGCGGGACACCACCATGATGCTGATGCAAACCAATGCCAACTGGGAGGAGTACCTGACTCCAGCTCCCCTCTCCATCCTCATCATGGCGGAGCTCGTCTTCATCTCGTCAAACGATGACTTCTCCATCAGCAAGAACCCCCCACCAGGTGGCTTCAAGTACATAAGGTACCCAGACTCCTTCAGAGCCTGTCTTATGCAGGTCTGTAATTCAGGCTGGGACGCATTCAACAAGGCCCATAAGCACATAGATCAGATCCGCATTCACACGGCCACAGTTCCTAATTACATGAAGGAAGCAGTCAAGATCCTTTTCAATGGCAGCGATGAAGATATAGAAACTCTCCTGCCACTTCAGTTGGAACAAATCTGCACCATTGCAGATGAGTGTGAGATGATGACAAGTGATGTTGAAAATCAATATACTGACGTCATCAATTTAATCCAGGAAATGTTGGAGGCCTGTATGAATGCTCTGAACCACTTTAATAGAGAAGAGCTGGAAATGGGTAAGATGAAACTGGAGACAATCCAAACGAGGGAGAAGTCATCCACAGAGGTGACTGAATGGTCCAAGAAGGCAATGGAGGCCATGTCAAAGCAAATAGACGAAGCCCTTAATATGTACAAGAAATCAATGGAAACTATGCCCTCTGGGTGGGATATGGTAGGCATGGATTTTTTTGAGGCACTTAAAACACTTGTACAATCGTGTATCTATAATATAATATCTATGATAACAGTGTATCTATGTTAATCTTTGCTCCAGAGAGACCAGACTACAGTGCAGGACAGGCAACAGCATACCAAAACTGAAGATGAGAATGTTGATCTGATCACACAAATGAAAGTCTACAGCAAGTCTGGAGAGATTCTGAGTGCTGTAGAGTCTCTTAAAAAGTATGTAAATAAAAATGGAATAGACTGGAAGGAACTCTATGATCAGAAGAACAAATGCACAAAGACCACCGTGACTCAGTCCCAACTCCAAAGGATCTCTGAGGAGTTGGAGAAGATGACAGAGAGTAAACTAAGTCAGCATGTCCTGTTACTCTGTAAGAGGGGCATCAACATCTGTAATGACTTTGCAACGTATAGCCCAGAAAAGATGTTGAACGAGAAGATAACTAAACAGCTGATAAAGGAGATTGAGGAGCTGCATGATGATGTCCTCAGGTTTGACTCTGATAGCAAAACAACCTTAAAGCATCCAGCTTTTAATGCCATACCACCAACGATGCCCAAAGCAGAAAGCAACAGCCCAGGACTGCAGTCTGCCAGCCAGAGAGCGGCAGAGAACACCCATTTCCGCATCGAGCAGAGCCGGAACTTATACGAGAAGAGTGTGGAGAACATGAAGTGGAACCAGAAGGAGCTGACTGAATTCCTGGTTGAGATGCAGACCTGCAAGGTCAAAGAGATCGACTTTGACACCACCATCAAAATGCTGGTCAAGGGTGTGGATGCCATGGGCAGAGTCGAAGAGCAGTGGCAGAAGATGGTGGGCTTTTTCCAGATGGTCTCCAACAGCCTCGGTAATACAATGGACAACTTTGTCCAAACAGCTAATGAGACAAAGAAGCTTTCTTACGACAGCGAACTCTTTGCAAAATACCTCCTGTACAACCAGGCCTTTCAAGCATCCAACATCGCCAGCCTGGTCCACATGATCTCAGGGACCTACACTGAAGTGTCCAACAAGTACCTGATGGACAAAGTGAGCAGCCTGGGCAAGCTCATGGCCATGGATAAGAAGAAGCCAGAGTTCATGCAAGAGCGTCTCAAGCTGCATGAGTCGTGCCAGGAAGCTCAGGATGGCATCCTTCAGCTGGTCCTGAAGAACAACAAAGAGTTTGAGAGGAAGACAGATGCTAGAATAGCAGAACTTGAGAGTGGACTGAAAGCCATTCTGCCTGCTGCTCCACAAGAAAGAATACAAAAAAACACTGAGGATGGTTTTGATGAAGAGGACACTGGGTTAGATGAATCACAGAAATGGAACTTTAACTTCTGGCAGACGAAATGGGTGTGTGATTGGCAGCCTGCCGTAGAGCCAAACAGCATTTAGCCTTTGAATATACAGCCCATTTTAAAATGTGTGAAATTGATGTCTGTGACATACAGAGCCCCCAAAGGACAATGGGAGGGCTCCGTAGTGACACACCACGTGTCACAATTAGTAATCAATTTTACGAAATTTGTGTGACATATCCAGGGAGGCCATATCATTATAGATCCCAAAAATGTGTGTCTCTTCAGGTGCATGTGGTTGGTCTAATAGAAAATAAAAAAACTATGGCTTATATTTTGAAACTTGCCTTCACGGTTCTCATGTCATTCACGCCATTGCCTTAGAGAGTAAAAGTATGTGTGAGCACAGATAGTTGCTAATAATCTGAAATATCAGCTGAAATAGTGATATGAGTCCGGCAAGGAGAGAGATGTTTCTTTACCTCCAAATGCAATATAGTCTGTAATACACAGTAAGTGTGCAAAATATACATATTACAACCATGTTATTATCAAATACAAATGGACTGTCAATTATAAAGGCAATGCAACACAAATTGATATACATTGTACACCAAACATAAAATTGACATGGCAGACAGCCACTGACTTTACTAAGAGCACCCTCTACTGGTCGCTCAAACACAACCATGAAACAGTGTAATGGCTCTATGTGGTGTAATGGTATATATGAGTGAGGGGGTGTACCTGTATGTGGGGGGCAAGTGACAAGAGAGATAGAGAGAAAAATATGTACATATTAAATAAATAAATAAATAAATAAATCATAAAGAAAAAAAGAAAAACGTTCCCAGAATGTTCCCTAAAGGCAGTTTTGTGCAACTATTAGGGAACCTTTAGTGAACGTTCTCTAAAGGTTCCCTAATAGTTGTATGAAACTATACCTTTAGGGAATGTTCCCTGATGGTTATGTGAAGGATACATTTTTTATCCATTAAGGAACGTTTCCAGAACGTTCCCTACAGGTAGTTTTGTGCAACTATTAGGAAACCTTTCCTAGGAACAACTGTAAGGGGACGTTCTGGGAACGTTCTCTGAAGCTTACACAAAACAATAGAGAACGTTCCCAGGACGTCATTTAAAGGTTTATTTTTTGTGACCTTCAGGGAACCTTTAGGGAACGTTAGTAGCCTGGGTTTTTAGCTCAACTGTCAGCATGCTCGTCTCCCGATCCAAGGTGCTGCTGTTCGCTGGTTCAAGTCCGGGTGTGTGCAGGGCTGAATCACACTGGTTCAACACAACGCAGGTTACACTGCCCACTGGGTTTGGTGCTCACAAGAAACTTTTAGGCATGGGAACCTAACATGTCCTAGGAGTGGAGCCCAAATGTTTTGGAACAAAAGACCTGAGGAGAGAGAGGGAGAACAATATTGGGCCAGCAAGCTTTCACTGCTGTGAGTTCGCCTAATTTAGGTGGTGGCCATTGTAAACCAAAACAAGGCTACAGGGTACACAGACCATATTGTTGTGTTATATGCATTGGCCAGTAGGTGGTGAAAATGCATTAATGATCTAGTCAGAGTACCCCTTGGCCTCCCTTTGGTTTACACAATGGCCGCCGCCTGAATAAGGTGAATAGGCAACGAGCTAGGTAGAACAATATACTGTAGACAAGAAAACCTAACCACTCCTTGTTCTTCCTCAGGAGGTACATCTTGCAGAAGTGGGAGATGCATGGGGAGGAGAGGCATGGGGAGGAGAGGCATGGGGAGGAGAGGCATGGGGAGGAGAGGCATGGGGAGGAGAGGCATGGGGAGGAGAGGCATGGGGAGGAGAGGCATGGGGAGGGGAGACACATGGGGAGGAGGAGCATGGGGAGGAGGGGCATGGGGAGGGGACACATGGGGAGGAGGAGCATGGGGAGACGCATGGGGAGGAGCATGGGGAGGAGGAGCATGGGGAGACGCATGGCGCATGAATGGGGCCTCATGTATTGTTTTGCATTTCTGTAATATTCTCTTGATTTGCTCTAAAGCAGGGGTGCCCCACTCTCAATTTGTATTGGCCCGTGCTCTGGTCAGAATTCCATTCAGTCTGAACGTTCCATTAAAGGGGTGATAGAATGGATGAGCAGAGCATTTTACCAAAGATAATTAATGCGTAGCAAGATGGGTCATCCTAGTTCATGTCTATGAGGGCAAAGTGGAGTTCAGTCAGAGGCGGGCTCTGGTTCAGTCCCGCCCTGCACAGAGTGTCACTGGCATTATGACTGGCGTTTGAACACCTCAGTTCCATGCCAGACAGAAGCCGGAGTACAAAACAAACTTGGTGTACACCTTCATTAATGTTGATTTTCACCCGACTGGAGGGTCATACTGTCACGACATTCTCCTGAAATGGGGAAGAGGGTTTGGAAATCATGATACCGTGTCCGAAATGTGCATCCAGTGCTCAGAAAAAATAAGGCTTTGACAAATTCTGGGAAATTCTTGGATTCTGCCATAGACCTCAATGTTAAAAAGGAGCCTGATCACTGCATAAATGGGGATATTGCCCCTCGTCTTGGCGTGTACTACTGCTACCCTATTTGCATACATTCCCGGGGACAGGAAATGGCCTCTCAGGAAGTATCTTCGTAATCAACCATCTTTGATTTTACCGTGTTCTGTGATGTGAACACAGGAGGCATGGCTAGGCTACTAGACTCTGTTGTGTGTGTGATGTGAACACAGGAGGCATGGCTAGGCTACTAGACTCCGTTGTGTGTGTGTGTGTGTGTGTGTGTGAGAGCGAGACAAGGATCTAGCCTAACTAATGAAAGAAGACCATATCTATGTGAAATAGCAACAAAATAGAAACATAATAGCCTGTATGGTGGGCACAGTAGGGGGCACAGATTTGAGGGGGCACCAGCTCTGGGGTAGAGGTTGATGAGGTTGATGGTTCTGAGCAGATGTGGCCTTGTAAATTAAATGGGAATCGACAACCCCCTAAAGTAGCATGCATAAAGCACACTGGAATATGAATAAGCTCATGCAGTGATGAAACATACAGGAACTCATGTAGGCTAATCATTACTTAAAAACATTAGGAGTAAAGAAATATTTTATCATGGCATAAATACACCTTTAAAATGTGTGCAGGTCACTCCGTAAGTAATGTAGGTTATATTGTCTAATAAATATGTCATAAATATGTGAAATGTAACAATGCATAATACATGGATCATTAATGGTTTATAAGGCAGAATATGGGTCAGTTAAGGTTACTGTACTTCCAGTTCCTACTTTTACCATTTTCTGTGTGAGTCTCTCTCTCTCTCTCTCTCTCTCTCTCTGTCTCTCTCTCTCTCTCACTCACACACACACACACACACAAATGCAGGCACTTTTATGCTCTTTCTCTAAAACCCCAAAACGCAAACACACACAAACACATAAAACACACTATTTTGTCTCTCAAACATTCACTCTTTCTCACAAAACCTCTACATTTGTCTTCATATTTGGTCTGTCATGATGATGGTCTTTCCATCCAAACACACACACAGACACACACAGACACACACACTCACACACACAGACACACACACACACACACACACACAGACACACACACACACACACACACACACACACACACACACACACACACAGACACACACACACAGACAGGGAGAGAGCGAGGCTGCCCACCCTCTTCATCTGCTGAATATTTCAGGAGTGTTGGTGCACTCTTCAGCTCAGTAGGGGAGTGTTTAAACCAAACGCACACTACACTACTAGCAGGGTGCAGTCTAGCCACAAAGTACAGGTAGTTCTGTTGAGGTAGGGTAAAACACTTCCTAAAACACTCACCATATGGAAGTTAGGTTAACAATGCTAAAACATATGTGCTCTACACGACGCAATGCTAATGATCTCATCTGTCTATGTGTGTGTGAGGCTCAATATGTGTGCACTGTGTAATAGGAGCTGTGTGTGTGGTGTCTGATGATCGAGCGGACAGGTATAGTGGCGTGTGCTCTGTGTGGAGTTTGTCGATAACAGCTAATGACTGTGTGTGTCTCTGTGTCGTGTGTGTCACCATTACTACTGGTACCTAGTCATCATTACTACTAGTACCTAGAACCATAGTACCTAGTCACCATTAGTATCTAGTCACCATTACTACTAGTACCTAGAACCATTACTCTACTAGTACCTAGAAGCATTACTCTACTAGCACCTAGAACCATTACTACTGGTACCTAGTCATCATTACTACTAGTACCTAGAACCATTACTACTGGTACCTAGTCATCATTACTACTAGTACCTAGTCATCATTACTACTAGTACCTAGAACCATTACTACTGGTACCTAGTCATCATTACTACTAGTACCTAGAAGCATTACTCTACTAGCACCTAGAACCATTACTCTACTAGTACCTAGAACCATTACTCTACTAGTACCTAGTCATCATTACTACTAGTACCTAGAACCATAGTACCTAGTCACCATTAGTATCTAGTCACCATTACTACTAGTACCTAGAACCATAGTATCTAGTCACCATTACTACTAGTACCTAGAACCATAGTATCTAGTCACCATTACTACTAGTACCTAGAAGCATTACTCTACTAGCACCTAGAACCATTACTCTACTAGTACCTAGTCATCATTACTACTAGTACCTAGAAGCATTACTCTACTAGCACCTAGAACCATTACTCTACTAGTACCTAGAACCATAGTACCTAGTCACCATTAGTATCTAGTCACCATTACTACTAGTACCTAGAACCATTACTCTACTAGTACCTAGAAGCATTACTCTACTAGCACCTAGAACCATTACTCTACTAGTACCTAGAACCATAGTATCTAGTCACCATTACTACTGGTACCTAGTCATCATTACTACTAGTACCTAGAACCATAGTATCTAGTCACCATTACTACTGGTACCTAGTCATCATTACTACTAGTACCTAGAACCATTACTACTGGTACCTAGTCATCATTACTACTAGTACCTAGAACCATAGTATCTAGTCACCATTACTACTAGTACCTAGAAGCATTACTCTACTAGCACCTAGAACCATTACTCTACTAGTACCTAGAACCATTACTCTACTAGTACCTAGAACCATAGTATCTAGTCACCATTACTACTAGTACCTAGTCATCATTACTACTAGTACCTAGAACCATTACTACTGGTACCTAGTCATCATTACTACTAGTACCTAGAACCATAGTATCTAGTCACCATTACTACTGGTACCTAGTCATCATTACTACTAGTACCTAGAACCATAGTACCTAGTCACCATTAGTATCTAGTCACCATTACTACTGGTACCTAGTCATCATTACTACTAGTACCTAGAACCATTACTACTGGTACCTAGTCATCATTACTACTAGTACCTAGAACCATAGTACCTAGTCACCATTAGTATCTAGTCACCATTACTACTAGTACCTAGAACCATAGTATCTAGTCACCATTACTACTGGTACCTAGTCATCATTACTACTAGTACCTAGAACCATAGTATCTAGTCACCATTACTACTAGTACCTAGAACCATAGTATCTAGTCACCATTACTACTAGTACCTAGAACCATAGTACCTAGTCACCATTAGTATCTAGTCACCATTACTACTAGTACCTAGAACCATAGTATCTAGTCACCATTACTACTGGTACCTAGTCATCATTACTACTAGTACCTAGAACCATAGTATCTAGTCACCATTACTACTGGTACCTAGTCATCATTACTACTAGTACCTAGAACCATAGTACCTAGTCACCATTAGTATCTAGTCACCATTACTACTAGTACCTAGAACCATAGTACCTAGTCACCATTAGTATCTAGTCACCATTACTACTGGTACCTAGTCATCATTACTACTAGTACCTAGAACCATAGTATCTAGTCACCATTACTACTAGTACCTAGAAGCATTACTCTACTAGCCATTTTTTTTTTTTTCCATCAGGCGACGTCGTCGCTTATTTGATCTATGATTGTTTATTTGTTTATTTGATCTAAGATATTACAAAGACAGCTCCAGCAGTCCCTAGTCACGCTTGTACTCAGAACTATTACTCTACTAGTACCTAGAAGCATTACTCTACTAGCACCTAGAACCATTACTACTGGTACCTAGTCATCATCAGGAGCAGCTGTAGCCTACTGGTTAGCAATTCAGACTTGTAACCGGAGGCTTACCGGTTCTAACCCTGACCAGTAGGCATTGCTGAAGTGCCCTTGAGCAAGGTACCTAACCCCTACTTGTACTTATACTTATCATTACTACTCGTACCTAGAACCATTACTCTACTAGTACCTAGTCATCATTACTACTAGTACCTAGAACCATTACTCTACTAGTACCTAGTAATGATGACTCTACTAGTCATCATTAGTATCTAGTCACCATTACTACTAGTACCTAGAACCATAGTATCTAGTCACCATTACTACTAGTACCTAGAACCATAGTACCTAGTCACCATTAGTATCTAGTCACCATTGCTTGCTATAGTAGTGAACCATCAGACATTATGAAGACACTTTGGATGCAGCACCTGCTAAATATACATATAAGTAAGTAAGTAAACTTCAATCCATGAAGCAAAATTAAATACATTTGGAATAAACTGGACACAATGTGGAACTTCATAGCAGGAGGAGAATTTCCTTTTGTGCTTGAGAGGCTTGGAAACAGAGCTGTGGATCCTCTTTCAGTGACAGGAGAAGTCCCTTGATCACAGAGATCTCAATGTGTCTTACACACTCACTCACAGACCTGCGCACACACACAGAGATACTCCATGTCTTCAGGTTCCTTTTTCAGTGATCGCAGAAATTCTCTGATCTCTCTCTCTCTCTCTCTCTCTCTCTCTCTCTCTCTCTCTCGCACACACACACACACACAGAGCGAACACACACACAAGTTCTGGTTCTGACAAGCAGAACTCTGGGATGGGTCTATAGGCAGCGGAACAAAGACAATTTGTGTCTTTCCTGAAACTCCTCTTACACACACACACACACACACACACACTAAATGTGCATTCAAGGTCAGAGGGACAGAGCAGCATGAAGTCTCAATACCTTACCAATCAATGTGTTTGTGTGTCTGTGTGTGTGTGTGTTTGTGTGTCTGTGTGTGAGTGTGTGTGTGTGTGTGTATGGTGGTGTGTTTGGTGAGTGTATGCGTGTAGGTGTGTGTGTGTGTTGCATGAACATTAAGGTCACATTAAGGATCGGATCCATGTGGCCCCGGTGACATTTGTGATCGGTGATTAATAATTCATAAGAAAAGAGAATATTGGCTCTTTGCCAGTGCAGGTTACCAGTGATGTCAGGCAAAGAGACAAACAAGCTTCAGGTCAATATACTCCTCTGGTTAAAAACCAGTAAGAAAGCACCTAAATAGGCCTACACCACTTATTTTTAAAAGACAATATTTTAAAGGTCACATATAATGGAAATGTCCCTTTGCAATGTTTTGATGCATTTAGTTTAGTATCTGAGATCATGGCTACCGATGGAAAAAAAACAAAACCCAGTTGTTTTGGGTCAAAACAGAATCACTATAAGTCATATATTCGGACAGTGTATAAGGAGTCCATACACTCTCCCTCTCTCTTTCTCTCTCTCTCTGTCTCTCTCCATTGGTGTGAGTCTGAGACTGTGTCTGGGTGTGATGAACTCAGTGGTGAGTGACTGTGTGTGTGTGTGTGTGTGTGTGTGTATGTAAGAGCATGCATGTGTGTGTGTGTGAAAATGGACGACGTTGTGATTGGGGTCAGACCACCACCTCCTCTCCATCTGACTGCACCTCCCAAAGGAGCTCCATCACACACTGTACGCTCGTGTGTGTGTGTGTGTGTGTGTGTGTGTGTGTGTGTGTGTGTGTGTTTGAGCTCCATCACACACTGTACGCTCGTGTGTGTGTGTGTGTGTGTGTGTGTATAGCGTGCGTGTGTGTGTTTGAGCTCCATCACACGCTGTACGCTCACCTCTATCTGCCTGAAGTAGATTAACATCTATTAACAGAGTGGCACATAAAGGGAAGGACAGGAGGCTTCTCACGGCTCACGGCAACCTGTTCCTTCACTTGTTTTCAGAGAAGAGTTATTTTTAACTGGACGGTGACACCGATGGTGACTGTAGTTTTGTTTCACATCATGTGCAGCCCGCCAGCATATGGGAGAACCTGACTGCTGACGAATGGTCACCTCTGGCCACTTCAGTGAGCTGCCCAGCTGATGGACTTCAGTGAGGCTGCCCAGCTGATGGATAGTCACTCAAGCCCCTCTCCACTCCAGTGGCCCCTGGCCAGCCCGGAGAGCGAAACCATCAGTAGTGACCTGATCTCATCATCAGCCAGGTGCATAGCAACTGCTGCCAATCAACTGCTCACCATGAACATATGACCAATCAGAAGTCTAATTTCAGTTATAAAGCTGTTTCTCTGAATTTGATTTTAGGGTGAATATTGGTCTTCATAACATAACGAAATTGTTTTTTGGACACCGGATAATTGCCTGAAATGAGCGACCTGCCACTTTCACTGACTTGTTGGCAGTCTGCAGCACGCGATGTGTGTGATGACGCCAGGCTGCTCTGATTGCTGCGCACATTCTTTCATAGCCTACTCTTTCTCCTCGTGAGTGTATCGCATCTCGGGCTCACTGGTGATTCCCCAAGCCCACGGGCAGCGCTTGTGTTGGTGATGTCACGCATGCGTGCGAGAGCATGCAGTTGCCAGTGTTTGGAGCGCGGGTGGCACAGAGTGCTGTCGAGCAGCAGCAGCAGCAGAAGCGCGCGGCATTACCATGAGCTTCACCGTCCCCGCAGCAAAGAATCCACGCGACTGTGTCCATAATACCAGAGCAGCACGAGAACAGAAGCGCAGGATCCGGATCCCCAGTCGCGGCTTTCGCCACCCACACGATGCCCGGAGGAAAGAGAGGGCTCGTGGCACCGCAGAACACTTTCTTGGAGAACATTGTGAGGCGCTCCAGCGGTAAGACCTCGGCACACACGGCGCGCGTGGAGAGGGCAGAGATGGTCACTTTTAGTGAAGTGTAGGCTACAAGTAGCTTATGCCAGCTTCCCAAACAAACACACACACACACGCAGGCCAGGACCATCTGTCTGAAGAATATCATGTAGCCTAATAATAGTTACTAGTAGCCTGAAAACACTAGAACCTGTAAACACGTTGTACATCCCAAGTAATTGGCGCCCCTTTAGATAGTTGTTTATCAACCGCTGTTATGCAATGCACTTGTGGTCTTTGTGTTTTGAATTGATGTGGTGAAGATGAACTTAATTCCCTCTTCGTTAACTGTTAACAATTATCTGAGTAATGTAGTCTTTGTTAAGCTTTTCTCTGGCTACGTACGGGCTAATGAGTGGCGTTTATGTCTGATTAGCGCACAAGAATGATCTTAGAATTTCTGATGAATAAATGTGTTGTTTGAGTTTTCTCTATCATACTGTAGTGTAATGTAGTTTTTTCCGCCTCTAGCAAATACAAAGATTAGTAGCCTAATTATGTGAAACATCTTAATCAACTCTTTTCCTTTAATTCTAATGTTATGATTAGGCCATATCATGTTGTACCTATATAGATCTCAATACAAATTTCAAGTTTTTGCCTGAAATTGCACTGTGCCTATTTACAAGGGCATTGTTCCCACCTCTTTTGGGGCCTACCATCTAATGTTGGACCTCTCACACAGAGTTACAGAGGCTAGAATATAGTTTTTTCTTTCTGCCGGATTACAAGCATCTCTAAACTGACCACATTTCAGCCCTCTGGTCACTTGATATCCCTTAGAAACACAACTGAGCCCTAGCAGCAGGTCTCGTGAGGCTGTGTGCAAAAGTAGATCAATATAGAATGAAAATATGAGTGCTTTAGACCATTATTTGCCAAGGTATGCTCATGCGTTTTGTAAAATGCCTCTGAAAACTCCCCATAGGACTTTTTGTTATCCAAAATGCAAGCATAATCCTGGTCTCAAATGAAAGGTAACACTTTGAAGTTTCTTGTGGACTATTTAGATTGTATGTCAGGTGTTCTGATTGACTACACAAAATATGGAATAATTACAAAAAAGTCTCTATTTTTGCATTTACTTTGTTGGTTCAATGAGTGTGTATAAGATAAACTATACATCTGTACAACTAATATTGGATAATACAACATGAAGATTCAATTTCTATGGATTCTTGTGAATATTTCAGTACCCAATATGTTGCATCTACTTATGGTGCTGCAGCTACACTGCAGCCAGAAGTCAGGGTAGCACCAGAAGCGAAGGAGGGGGAGAGGGGCATTTTGGATCAAATTTAATTGAGACATAATGAAATTAATCTGAAAATGTAAAGCACTATACAGATTGTACATAAAAAAAGTTGTCATTTTTGGATTCCCAAGAGCCAAAGCTTTGAAATGGTGTATAACATTACTATGCTACATAGCAATATGGTGCATACAATTGATTTAGAATGTTGGGGGGAGGTGGGGGGGGGTAACCGTCCCGACGGTAGGTCATGAGGATTAAACTGTTAATGTTATATTATAAATATTGTTATTTTCTATATTTAGCGAGAATGTTGTTATAGCATTTTCCAAATGATGTTTGGAGCGATATTGTTCATCACAAGCATCTTGCGGAACGGAGGAGCACAACATCACTGGTCGCAGTGTTGCTCTTGGCCGCTAGAGGGCGCAGTACTGGGGAGACTCTTTTTCTTTTACTTTCCCTTTTTAATAGGGAGAGCGTGAGGAATCAGTACAAAGCATCATTGGGAACAGAGAGTGTGGAACTGTCCTGTTTTGTCAACGACAAGCTTTTGCATGTGCTAAATGCAAAGCAGACGCTGGCTGATCAGGTGAAAGGGCAGTAAGATCAGATAATCCTTTAATTGCAACTATGAAGACATTTTGTTATTGCCACAACATGCCACTCATGGCCTCATGACTTCGCAGAGAGTCTGGCCTAGATCCATAAGCAAATGTTTATTTCCGGGTGCAGAATACAGAGAGAGTATTATCTCTGTATTATGGTTGCCATAACATGCCACTCATGGCTAGCCTCATGACTTCGCAGAGAGTCTGGCCTAGATCCATAAGCAAATGTTTATTTCCGGGTGGGAGGGCACAGTTTGAGGTTTAAAATCATTGGAGTTCCTCTGAACCGCTTTGAACCAATCACTAACAGCTGGCGTTTCGTCATACAGAGAACTTTCTCTGCATCACGGCCTTAGCAAGCAAGCTTGCATCTTATCATCGATAACAGTCACACGTTTCATCTAGTTAATAATTCACAGGACATTGAGTCCTTTTACTAACTCAACGGTTATTAAGAAATATGTAGGCTACATGTTACTGACTCATCCCAAGACTAGGCTACATTACCAACACAATTTGCTTCCAATACCCCAGTGAAGGACACATATAACGTTAAATGTGGAACTTCCATATAGGCTAACCAAAAGTCCTTGATTGCTCTGCTTTAACCCTCTCTGGTATAAAGCATGTCATCTTAGTGGTGGGGAAAACGTTTGTATTTCAAATGAAAGAATTAAGGTATGACTTAAGCCGAAGTAAACAAGGGCGAATCAAGCTATTCCAGACGGAGTACTGTAGGGAAAAGAAATCGAGTGGAAATACGTAGACAGGCGGAGCCAGGCTAACTCATGGCAGTTACAGTACATTCTAAAACCAAAACCCCTGATGTGTTAATCCAAAAGTCACCCAGACAG
>NC_063189.1:5068923-5093923 GCF_017589495.1 Alosa alosa
ACGTCATCTTCCTGGTGGACATCGTGCTCAACTTCCACAATTACCGCTGTGGGTCCGGGGCGGGCGAGGAAACATTCTCGGGACTCCCAAGCTCATCCGCCGCATCGGTAACTACTTCCAGTTGAAGACCTGGTTTGTCATCGGACTGTTTTCCTGCCTGCCTCCTACTTATTATCATCAACGCTTCTCGGTGAACGTGGACGCAGGTACGCTATTGGTCGGCGAGAACGCAAGAACGTGGACGAGGTACGCTGGGCTAGGACACAGACGGGGTACACTGGGCTCGGGGTGGGCTAGGGGCATGGACGAGGTACACTGGGCTAAGGGCAGTAACTTGAACTTTAACTTTAGGGCGTGGACAAGGTACACTGGGCTAGGGGCATGGACAAGGTACACTGGGCTAGGAGCATGGACAAGGTACACTGGGCTAGGACGAGAACACAATGGGCTAAGGTGGGTCCAACTTGTGTGGAGGTTGCTGATTTGTAATGAGTCTGAAGGCATCATGTTGGTCTGGCTCTCCCTTTCTGTCAGGTCCTCTCAGCGTTTCGCCCCTTCAAGTCGCCGTCTTAATTTTTTGTCTCTCTCTCTCTCTCTGTCTCTCCCTCTCTCTCTCTCAATTCCATTCAAATTCAAAGGTGCTTTATTGACATGACAAATGAGGTATTTGCATTGACAAAACAATCATACAGAATAATGCATTGAGCAAGATATTGAAATGTCTGTAGACTTACACAGATTTAAATGTACAAAACCAAAAGCATAACTATAGATAAAAGAGGCCAAGACAGTAGTGGAATGTGCCCCCCCCCCAGCCCAGAGTTGCATTTTGTACGTTACAGCTGAGTGAACACTGAGAGCATCCAAACTCCCCACAGGTGATGTGATCTGTCACACACACACACACACACACACACACACACACACACACACACATACACACAGAAACACACAGAAACACAGAGAGAGAGAGACACACACACACACACACACAAACTGTCACACAGACAGGCAGACAGACACATGCAGTGTGAGTGTGAGTCTATCCGTGTGTATGTGGTGTGTGTGTGTGTGGTGTGTGTGTGTGGTGTGTGTGGTGTGTGTCTGTGTGTGTGTGTCTGTGTGTGTGTGTGTGTCTGTGTGTGGTGTGTGTGTGTTGTGTGTGTGTGTTGTGTGTGTGTGTCTGTGTGTGTGTGTGTCTGTGTGTGTGTGTGTGTGTGTCTGTGTGTGTGTGTGTGTGTGTGTGTGTGTGTGTGTGGATGCTGCGTGCGCTGGTTTCATACATCAGGATTTTGTTGTCGTGCGTACTTTTCAGGTTGCCGCGTCACATAGCGTTTTTGAAGTAGGAAATCCACGCAAGTCTTTGACGTTACATTATATCATCTGGCTGCAAAGCTACAGCATTTACTCTGTTAGAGTTAAACAATTTAGTTTTTTACGCACACAAATACGGAGGGGACGGTGACAACGTTTACACGTTCGTGTTTGGATGAAAGAGCTTTTGGACTTAACAACCGAACCGGGTCTTTGATACGGTATTTCCTGGAGGAGGGCCTTATGTTCTTTAGGTTCAGTGTGAAAGATTTTATGTTTACCCAAATATAGTTGTTAAGATATGTAGCATAAATATGTAGCAAACCGACAGAAGTAAGGTAGTCTTGCAATACAAAAGAGGCCATTGGGTAAATGCTGGAAGATCAGTGCAGGTCTGTGAATTGAGCCTTGGGGTACTCCGCATGTTATTGAGGTACATCTGTCTGTATGCATGTATGTATTATATGTGGGAATGCATTTGTGATCATGTTTGGATAAAGAGGATGTGTGTGTGTGTGTGTGTGTGTTATTGTGTCTTGTCTTGGCGATGCGTGTGTGTGTGTGTATATTGTGTTAGATGTTCAAAAGGATAGTCTGTCTAAGTGCCTCCATCTGTTGATGAAAATAGCCCAGTCAATAATGACCAAAGACAGCAGAGGGATCAAATAGCATCAGAATCGGCATCCAGTAACGGTGTCTACATCTCAGGAGGGCACTTTGGGGCAGGGAGGGGGGTGCTGCACTTTGGTGCTGGAGGGATACAAACTGACATCTTACACTCCATTGCTCTTGAAAATTTCATGTATATCTGGACACACACACACATTATCTCTCTCTCTTTCATACACACACACTCTACCTCTCTCTCTCTCTCTCTCTCTCTCTCTCTCTCTCACACACACACACACACACACACACACACACACACACACACACACACACACACACACACACACACACACACACACACACACACACACACAGGTTCTGCTTAGCCCCAAAGATTTAAATGGGTGTCCTGGAAGAACCTCTCCTATCCCATGCGGGCTGTTCTTTGGGTTGGTTGTAGGGGAGATGTTGCCAGAGTAGCTTGTCTCTCTCTTCATCTGCATTCTTACAGTTCTCCTCTCTTCTCCTCTCTCCTCTCCTCTCCTCTCCTCTCTTCTCTTCTCCTCTCTTCTCCTCTCTTCTCTTCTCTTCTCACTTCTCCTCTCTTCTCCTCTCTTCTCCTTCTCCTCTCTTCTCTCTTCTCCTCTCTTCTCCTCCTTCTCCTCTCTTCTCCTCTCTTCTCCCACTTCTTCTCTCTTCTCCTCACTCCTCTCTTCTCACTTCTCCTCTTTTCTCTCTTCTCACTTCTCCTCTCTTCTCCCTTCTCCTCTCTTCTCCTTCTCTTCTCTTCTCCTCTCTTCTCTTCTCCTCTCTTCTCCTCTCTTCTCACTTCTCTCTTCTCCTTCTCCTCCTCTTCTCTCTTCTCCTCTCTTCTCCTCTCTTCATCTCTCTTCTCAAAAGCTGCTCCTCTCTTCTATAAAGCTATAGCCTCTTCTCCTATCTTCTCCTCTCTTCTCTCTTCTCCTCTCTTCTCACTTCTCCTCTCTTCTCTCTTCTCCTCTCCTCCTCTCTTCTCACTTCTCCTCTCTTCTCTCCTCTCCTCTCTTCTTCTCTCTTCTCACTTCTCCTCACTTCTCCTCTCTTCTCTCTTCTCCTCTCTTCTCTCTTCTCCTCACTCCTCTCTTCTCACTTCTCCTCTCTTCTCACTTCTCCTCACTGCTCCTCTCTTCTCTTCTCCGCTCCTCTCTTCTCCTCTCTTCTCGTCTCCTCTCTTCTCCTCTCTTCTCGTCTCTTCTCTTCTCCTCTCTTCTCCTCTCTTCTCGGCCACTGTCCTGCAGGTGCCTGTAGATACTTGTAGTGTTTTCCTTTTCTGGCTGCAGCACTTGACTAGCCTGGCTGAGCCCAGACGAACCTGCTAGCACATTTGCTCTGCATGTCAGTCTGGAAAGTATCCAACTGACGTCTGCTTCCAAATCACCACAAACCCAGGAACATGTATTTTCTTTGGAGTTGCGTAAACAACTGCATTTAAAACCTTATTTTACAAGAAAGACATGTTTGCTGCATGTCTGAAATGATTTGGTTGACTTTAATGCACATGTTTAAATTCAGGTCCAATGTCTTAAAGTCTTAAAGCGGGAACTTGGGAAACGATGTCTACGGTGCCTTGTCCTGTGCATTGGTGTTAGTATAAAGTACAACAACTGTTTATGGCTGTGACTAAGTGCTCATGTAATGCATTATTCTGTCTGAGTATTCACATACATGTACTGTGTTTAAGTGTGCAATGCAGTAGTGTGTGTGTGTGTGTGTGTGTGTGTGTGTGTGTGTGTGTGTGTGCATGCGCTTGCGTGCATGTGTGTGTGTGTGTGTGTGTGTGTCTGTGTCTGTGTGTGTGTGTGTGTGTGTGTGTGTGTGTGTGTGTGTGTGTGTGTGTGTGTGTGTGTGTGTGTCGTTGGCTATTCCTCTTGGCTGCTGGTATAGTTGAGGGAAGATCTCTCTGAGCTACATACTGCTGTTATGCAACCTGATGTCCACAGAGATTCCCTGTCTTTGAGGCTAATAATGGAGAACACACTCACACACACACACACACACACACACACACACACACACACACACACAGTGATGCTTAGTAGCTGGGCTTGTCAGTGTGTATAATAATGTTCAAACAAACTCTCATGATTCTGTTGTCAGACACCACGTCCCTCTCATCCACCTCTCCTCCCCTCTTCTCTCCTCCTCTCCTCTCCTCTCCTCCTGTCCTCCCCTCTTCTCTCCTCTCTTCTTCTCTCATGATTCTGTTGTCAGACACCACGCCCCTCTCCTCTTCTCTCCTCCCCTCTTCTCTCCTCCTGTCCTCTTCTCCTCTCCTCTTTTCTCCTCCTGTCCTCTCCTCTTCTCCTCTCCTCTCATGATTCTTTTGTCAGACACCACATCTCCCATCCTCCTCTCCCCTCCTCTTTTCTTCCCTCTTTTCTCTTCCTCTCCCACCCTCTCCTCTCATCCTCTCCTATTTTCCTAATCTCTCCTCCATATATCTATCCTCTCCTCCTCCTCTCTTCTCCTCCTCTCTTCTTCTTCCCTCCTCTCTTCTCATCCCCTCAAATCTCCTCTCATCTTCTCCCCTCCTCTCTTCTCCCGTCCTCTCTCCTCTCTTCTCCTCCCCTCCTCTCTCCTCCTCTCATCCTCTCTCCTCACATCTCTGCGTGCAGGACTGTTCTGGAATGTTGTGTTTCCCTGGAACATTCCAGGCTTCTATCGCCGTGGTGATGTTCATTCTGTTCCACAGGCAGCAGTCAACGATGTCATGCTGTGGTGGTGCTGCAAATGACATCCTCTCAGGGCTCTGTGTGTCTGTGTCTGTGTCTGTGTCTGTGTCTGTGTCTGTGTCTGTGTCTGTGTCTGTGTGTGTCTGTGTGTGTGTCTGTGTGTGTGTCTGTGTGTGTTTGTGTGTCTGTGTGTGCGTCTCTTTCTTTGTGTTTGTGGCTGTGTTTTTGTGTGTATGTGTGTCTGTTTATGTGTGTTTGTCTGTGTGTGCCTATGTGTGTGTGTTTGTACTGTATATGTGTCAGTCATGACGTGTGTGTGTGTGGTGTGTGAGTGAGTGTGTGTGTGTGTGTGTGCCGGTAGGAGGTTGTGCGTGTGTGTGTTTGTGTGTGTGAGTGACATCCTCCCTCTTCTGTTTTGCTTACGGGTCTCTACTTACTGCTGAGCGTGTGTGTGTGTGTGTGTGTGTGTGTGTGTGTGTGTGTGTGTGTGTGTGTGTGTGTGTGTGTGTGTGTGTGTGTGTGTTTGTGCACTGGTAGGAGGCAGTGTGTGTGTGTGTGTGTGTGTGTGTGTGTATGTGTGTGTGTGCACTGGTAGGAGGCAGTGTGAGTGTGTGTGTGTGTGTGTGTGTGTGTGTGTGTGTGTGTGTGTGTGTGCACTAGTAGGAGGTGGTTTTATTACGAGAAGCTCTGAGTCACTGGTAGCCTCCTCAGATACCGTTTAGCAGACGGCTCTGTGACAGGCAGCTCAGGGCCACGTCTAGGGCTGTGTGTGTGTGTGTGTGTGTGTGTGTGTGTGCGTGCGTGCGTGTGTTCATTTCCTGTTCCAACTTCAACGTTTTAATCGCTAAAACTGTCTTGTTTGTAGAACTACTTTCTTCCGACACATGTCAACTAATTTCTTGCAGGACAAACTGCCTTACTAGTTCTAAATGATGGTCGTTAGTTCTATCTCTCCCGTTGTCAAGCGAGCATATCCCAAGATTCTGATGAACTTTAGCTTTGAAACATCGCTATTTTACTTAGCCTGCTGTCATCCATCTAGCTAAATGGCACCTCCGTCATATGCTACAATGTTGCCATGTTCTGAATGTTTGCATTTTACAGCTCGGATGCAACGTGACGGTTCATTTAAACTTCACAGCGAGTTTGGCGAATTAATATACAATATATATTTAATCAAGCAGTGGAATAAGATATGATATGTGCTGAAATATTTGATTATTTCCATCATGTGCACCTGCAGGGCATCAGCAGTCTGTTCAGCAGTCTGAAGGGCCTGTGTGTGTGTGTGTGTGTGTGTGTGTGTGTGTGTGTGTGTGTGTGTGTGTGTGTGTGTGTGCAGGGCATCAGCAGTCTGTTCAGCAGTCTGAAGGTGGTGCGTCTGCTGCGGCTGGGCCGCGTGGCCAGGAAGCTTGACCACTACCTGGAGTACGGCGCGGCCGTGCTGCTGCTGCTGGTGTGTGTGTTCGGCCTCGTGGCGCACTGGCTCGCCTGCATCTGGTACAGCATCGGCGACTATGAGGTCATCGACGAGCTGACCAACAGCATCCGCACGGACAGCTGGCTGTACCAGCTGGCGTCCAGCGTGGGCTCGCCGTACCGCTTCAACGCCAGCGGCTCGGGTGGCTGGGAGGGTGGCGCGGGCAAGGAGTCGCTCTACATCACGTCCCTCTACTTCACCATGACCAGCCTGACCACCATCGGCTTCGGCAACATCGCACCCACCACCGACGGAGAGAAGATCTTCTCCGTCGCCATGATGATGGTGGGATGTAAGTACACACCACACACACACACACACAGACATACACCTTACTCTCCCACACACAACACACACTAATGAACACACACTAATGTGAAAAATGGAAGTGGAGACCAGCACCGAGGGCCAGCGATCCCAAGAAGGAGGGGGGGGGGTCAGTCACCTGCTGGTGACTGGACCTGTGGGGCCTCCCTGCGCACCGCCGGCAATGCCATAGTTAGTTCCTCGAGCATCCTCACCAGAAAAAGAGAATTATTTTTTATTTTTATCAGGGCTTTGAACCGATTTTTTTTTCCAATCGGTTCGTTCGAACAGAAACGGAATTATAACGTTTCCGGTTATGAGTTCCACCAATAAATCAATGTTCCCGAACCCGGTTAGAACAAAAAAAAATACTGTTCTCGAATGGTTACTTTAGTTCCTGTCAGCTGTTTAATGCTATAGAATTATGTCACATCTTTCTCATCCAGCTTAAACCAAATGTAATAATATTACAACTATTATTAAATAATAATAATTATATTATTAATAATAATAATAATTAAATAGGCCTACAATTATTTCAAATGTGTAGTTTATTGTTAAAGAGAAAAATTTCCACACAAACGTAACCACATTATTAAGACACGTGGTTATGCCACTTTCGCAACAACAAATTCCAACTGTTGGGGAAGGCCATCCAGTAGGCCTACTCATACCGTAACAAACCATCTGTGCATTAGGCAAACAGAGGTGTTGGCGCCATTTAGCCAAATGTTCACTAGTCCATCATTAACGTGGAGTCGACAAATATAGCTATTGTTATTGTGTTTGGAATGAGCGTTTTAATTAACGATGGATCGTAATTTACCTCTTATTTAAGATGTGGAGTGGAGACTTTGGAATCCACCGCTCTCTCTCCATACAGTCAGCGAATGTCTGATGTGATGTCACACAGGAAGTGAACCTCAGCCGTCATGGTAACGTGCGCAGGAAAATAATTACTTTTTTTTTTTAGGCAACGAAAACTTTGAGGAACGAAATAAAACCGGTATTAACCGGTTACAATTATTTTTAAATAAGTGTTCCTGTTCCAGAACATAAAAAATAATAACGTTTCGGTTTAAGTTCCTGTTCCCTGTAAAATACAAAAAGTTCCCGGTTTTCGTTTTCGTTCCTTGAACCGGTTCAAAGCCCTGATTTTTATTATCACTACTGTTATTATCACAATTACTATGTTATTGTTTTTATACAGCAATGCTTTGGCCACACTGTAAAAGAAGTAAAAGATCGAGAGGTGTGAGAGGTGGAGAGAGAGAGGTAGGAGAGAGGGGGATAGAGAGAGCCGTGAGAGAGGGATATAGAGAGGTGTGAGAGGAGGAGAGGACAGATGAAGCAGAAAGTTCTCCTGACCTCCTCTAATCTCTGCTCTCCTCTGGGTGACCAGGGAGTTTGAGTTTCAGACAGGAGGAGAACAGATACTACACACACACACACACGCACGCACGCACACACGCACGCACACACACACACACACGCACACACACACACGCAAACACACACACACACACACGTACACACGCACACACACACACACACATACACACACACGCACGCACGCACACACACACGCACACACGCCCACACACGCCCACACACACGCACGCACGCACGCACACACACACACACACACATGCTCTCTCTCTCACGCACACACGCACGCACACACACACACACACACACACATGCACGCACACACACACACACACATGCTTTCTCTCTCCGCACGCACACACACACACACACACACACACACACACACACACAGATGCAGATCCGGGATTAGTGTGTGCTTCACCTCACTGTGAGATCACTGTGTGCTGAGTGTGTTTCACTAATTCACGGATTGGGATAAAAGCAGAGACCAAATTTCCCTCACAGGATCAAAAGAGTGCACACACACGCACGCTGCAAATTTCAATTTCAATTAATTGACAGGAAAGAAAAACCTTCCCCCTTTCTCTCTCTCTCTCTCTCTCTCTCTCCTCTCCCCCCCTCTCTCTCTCTCTCTCCCTCTCCCCCCGCCTCCCCCCTCTTTCCTCTCCCTCCCCCGGCTCTCCCTCTCCCCCTCTCCTCTCTCTCTCTCTCTCTCTCTCTCTCTCTCTCTCTCTCCCCCCCTCCTTCTCTCCCCTCTCCCCACCCCCCCTCCCCCCCTCTCTCTCTCTCTCTCTCTCTCTCTCTGCCCTATATCAGCAGGGCTCTGTGTAATTCCCAATAGGGGATATTTCATGATGATGCAAATCCAAGTCCCACCTGCACGGCTGCACTACCATGTTTCCCTATTATTTATTACACATTTGCTCAAGAAAAGAATGTGTGTGTGTGTGTGTGTGTGTGTGTGTGTGTGTGTGTGTGTGTGTGTGTGTGTGTGTGTGTATGTGTGTGTACTCAAGTGTATGTGTGTGTTGTCCCTGCTCCTCCTAGTTCTCAGGTCTTGTTTGTTTTTCATAGAGCTCCTCCTCACACACTCCCACACACTCTCAGGGGTCACCACTGTGTTCCTACACACTCTCAGGGGTCCCCACTGTGTTCCTCATCTCCCCCCTGATGCTCAGGGGCCTGGCGTGAGTGCAGTGGATTTCACACGGGCAAACATATTGTAGTGCTGGGCGGTATACCGGTTCACAGCGTAAACCGGTGTATATTTTCGTTATGATATGAATTTTTAATATACCGCCATACCGGTGTATTTGATTACACAACGTTTGGAACGCCATACCAGCGCGACAGTGTTTCAGACTGGACTTTTTCACACGCGACGATGGTGCGACTCGCGAAGGCAGGCATAGTGAGGGGTAAACACAAAACACCTTAAGTTTTCCCCTGAAGTATGACCCTTAAGGCTTAATTTATCCTTAGGTAAGGGGTTGCACAGAATACCTTAAATCGTTTCTTTAGTTAAGAAAAAAACGTTAAATGATACAGCATTGAAAGGGATTTACCGTCACGAAAATTCTATTCAGATTGTTCAACTGCTGTAACTAGCTGGCTAGTAGGTGATGTCGTAGTTAGTAACCCACCGAACACAGTGAAGTTTAATGATCTTATCATTCATTTCACCTTAAGAATATTCGCTGAAATTATCCAGGTAGCAAGTAAAGCATGTTATAGACATGAACTGAGCAATTCTAGCTGGCTAGTTAGAAATGATCCTGACTGTCATCAGTGCACCAAAACGAACTTTTTTGTTAATGTTTTGCCTAGCGAACCGAACCAAAGCTCATGGCAGGCTAACAAGACATCTACATCCACATGAACGTTAGCCTACCACTAACGTCATGCAAACCACACAATAACAATAAGGCATGTTTCTGATAGGCCTATTTGACAGAGTAAGCATATTAGCAGAGAGGTTTTATTTTAAATTGTATAATTTTCAAAAAAGTATAATTATTGCAAGTTGCACTACTTTTTGTATTGGTTTTATACCTTTTTTTGGTTATATAAGATGTTTGTGAAATTTGCACAGTAAAAGTTCTGTATTTTGACTGCAATTGTCTTTGCATTCTGATTAGATTCTTCATTTAGAATCATGAGTGGCTCGTGTGTGTTTCCACTGCAGGAACTGCTCGTTGTAGGAGCCCCTTCAGGGCCGTTTGTGTGTCGCAGTGTGTGTGTGTTATTGATAGCGCGTCGCCGATGTGTATGTGTGTGTGTCGGCGTGCGTGATTATTAGGTAACTCGCGACCTTCGCGTCGTGCTTAAGTCGCGTGTGAATGTATATGTATGAGGGTCCGTCTAGGCCTTAATTCATACTTGGTCTTACACACACCATCATAATCTTGCACATACACTACTATACTCATGCACACTCACTATTATAGTCATTTTACACGTATGTATGAGAGGGTATAGTCGTGTATGTGAGAGAGTATAGTAGTGTATGTGAAGGAGTATAGTAGTGAATGTGAGAGAGTATAGTAGTGTATGTGAGAGAGTAAAGAGTATAGTAGTGTATGTGAGAGAGTATAGTAGTGTATGTGAGAGAGTTTAGTAGTATATGTGAGAGAATTGAGCGTCAGCGTCAGTTCTGGCAGGCCAAGTAGTCAAGGCGCTGCTAACCGCTATGGGCGTCAGCTGTCAACTCCCTTCGCACTCCCCTCGCTTCTAAATGGCTACATCCAAACAGGGTTTTATTTAAAGCTGCTTTTAGTTGTTCCTAACTGCTTGCTGCTACGTGATTTATGCAACCCACCTCCTCTCCTGCTCCACCCTGTCGTGTATAACATGGCATAGGCTTTATGTCATAGTTGCCTGCTCTGTTCATATGGGGGAATAGTTTAGCTCGCTCAGTGTTAAACTGTGTGAGTCCCCCCTAATGCTGCTGCTGTCCCCAGGCTCACTGCTCTTTCATGGTGCTCATGAAAGGTCTGGGGACCCTCTGAACAGAGCCATGCATGGAAATTTAATTTGTAATATATTCAATAAAATTTCCTAAAGAATTTATTGCCTGTGTTGTTCTTGACTTAATGGACCTGACAGAAATATAGTAGTGTATTTATCACTGTGATAAGGTCCTGAGTTACTCTCTGTATTTATCACTGTGATAAGGTCATAAGTTACTCTCTGTATTTATCACTGTGATAAGGTCCTGAGTTACTCTCTGTAGTTATCACTGTGATAAGGTCCTGAGTTACTCTCTGTCTGTATGTGTCACTGTGATAAGGTCATAAGTTACTCTCTGTAGTTATCACTGTGATAAGGTCCTGAGTTACTCTCTGTATTTATCACTGTGATAAGGTCCTAAGTTACTCTCTGTAGTTATCACTGTGATAAGGTCCTGAGTTACTCTCTGTATTTATCACTGTGATAAGGTCCTGAGTTACTCTCTGTATTTATCACTGTGATAAGGTCATAAGTTACTCTCTCTCTGTAGTTATCACTGTGATAAGGTCCTGAGTTACTCTCTGTATTTATCACTGTGATAAGGTCCTAAGTTACTCTCTGTATTTATCACTGTGATAAGGTCCTGAGTTACTCTCTGTAGTTATCACTGTGATAAGGTCCTGAGTTACTCTCTGTAGTTATCACTGTGATAAGGTCCTAAGTTACTCTCTCTCTGTATTTATCACTGTGATAAGGTCCTAAGTTACTCTCTCTCTGTATTTATCACTGTGATAAGGTCATAAGTTACTCTCTGTATTTATCACTGTGATAAGGTCCTAAGTTACTCTCTGTATTTATCACTGTGATAAGGTCCTGAGTTACTCTCTGTAGTTATCACTGTGATAAGGTCCTAAGTTACTCTCTGTCTTCTGCATTTATCACTGTGATAAGGTCTAAGTTACTCTCTCTCTGTATTTATCACTGTGATAAGGTCCTAAGTTACTCTCTGTAGTTATCACCTGTGATAAGGTCCTGGATAAGGTTACTCTCTGTATTTATCACTGTGATAAGGTCCTAAGTTACTCTCTGTATTTATCACTGTGATAAGGTCCTAAGTTACTCTCTGTAGTTATCACTGTGATAAGGTCCTAAGTTACTCTCTGTATTTATCACTGTGATAAGGTCCTAAGTTACTCTCTGTATTTATCACTGTGATAAGGTCCTAAGTTACTCTCTGTATTTTTCTTGGTGTTGTTGGTATTCAGTATGTTGCCTGTTGATGTTGATTCTCTCCGGTTCTCTGTTGATTGTTCTCTCCGGTTCTCTCTGGTTCTCTGTGGTTCCGCCAGCTCTGCTGTACGCCACCATCTTTGGTAACGTGACCACCATCTTCCAGCAGATGTACGCCAACACCAACCGCTACCACGAGATGCTGAACAACGTGCGCGACTTCCTGAAGCTCTACCAGGTGCCCAAGGGCCTCAGCGAGCGCGTCATGGACTACGTGGTGTCCACCTGGGCCATGTCCAAGGGCATCGACACAGACAAGGTCAGACACACACACACACACACACACACACACACAGACACAATGTGACGGGACGATTAGCCACCGTCACGGCAGCATAGCGCTGCCTTTATTTAAAACACTGCATGTATGTCTGCTTGAATGTATATGTTTGTTGAATGTGTCTGTGTTTTCTGTCAACCCTTATACTGTCTATATTCATCAGTCAAACATGTCATTCATCATACCTTTCCTCCATTGCTCCCATAGTTGTTATATATAGGCCTATAAAAACAAACACTACAGCGAGCTATGCGCTAAAACGACACACAACACCACAACTCCCTACAGTTTAAAACATTCACCATTCAATCACGTTACGTCTGTTAAAGTAATCACACTAGGTCATGTCTTAAATGTTCCGTTTATTTAGCTTTAGTCATTATCACGTCGTTACATGTTTGTCTTACCGCTGTCCACTGTTGCGTCTTCTGTTTGTGAAGGAGTGAATGCCGCGTTTACACCGTTTAAAAACATATTGTGACTTCCTGGGTTAAACGGAAGTTCCCCCGTGTTGTAATTAAAATGTAATTATATATTATTTAGCTGTTGGGTACTGTTTAGTTATGCCAAACATTAGCAATTAAGTTTAAATGTATTCATTTATTTTCTAGTTAGTTAGAATGTGTTATTTTGTGCTGTTTTTAGCTTATGTATATTTTTGGCCTGTAAACACCCCTGATGATTTTTATTATATTGGTTTGGTCCAAGTGGAAGGGAATGTTCAGGCCTGTTTATCATGGGGGATTCAGTCTATTGGGGGAGGAATGGTGAAGAGACCTAAGTCTAGTGCTCAAACTGAGACGTTTATTGACTGCAAATAGTCTTATCTTGACAGAATTAGGTATTGAATTATTGGTTTTGACTATCATGTCTGTTTGCTTTGTTTATTGAAAGTATTTTTTATTATTATTATTATTATTTTGTTTTTGTTAAACCTTTCTTAAATTATTTTTGCCCATCGGGCCTTAATTGGGAAAATAAACACCCATCTTGCTACTCGAGATCTCTGAGTGCTTTAACATTCACCTCACAACGCCTCGACCACGTCTACCCTTAACACATAAACACACACACATACGTACACACACACACACACACACAAACACACACACACACACACTCACAATCTACTATGTGGTGTCCACCTGGGCCATGTCCAAGGGCATCGACACAGACAAGGTCAGACACACACACACACACACACACACCATCTTTTACTGTATTATACCCACAGACAAGGTCAGGGACACACACACACATACATGTACCTTACTAAACGGGTAAGTTCAGAGTTCACTGAGTGTGTTGTCTGTCATTCTCAGGTTTTGTCCATCTGTCCTAAGGACATGCGGGCGGACATCTGCGTCCACCTGAACCGTAAGGTGTTCAACGAGCACCCAGCGTTCCGGCTGGCGAGCGACGGCTGCCTACGCTCGCTGGCCGTGAAGTTCCAGACCATCCACTCGGCCCCCGGAGACCTCATCTACCACGCCGGCGAAAGCGTCGACCTGCTCTGCTTCGTCGTGTCGGGGTCGCTCGAGGTCATCCAGGACGACGAGGTCATTGCCATACTGGGTGAGCAAGACGCTTCTGTGTGTGTGTGTGTGTGTGTGTGTGTGTGTGTGTGTGTGTGGCATCTAGGAATTATATGAAATGTCCTTTTCTACTGTTTTGGTGGAAAAGGGAATTATGTACAGGCATGCCCTCTCTATGTAAATTCTGTGTGTGTGTGTGTGTGTGTGTGTGTGTGTGTGTGGTGGTATATTGTGTGTACAAGCATGCCCTCTCTATGTAAATTGTGTGTGTGTGTGTGTGTGTGTGTGTGGTGTGTGTATATTCTGTGTACAGGCATGCCCTCTCTATGTAGACTGTGCTGTATTGATACAAAGTTATTGGCGAGCCACTAGGAGTTGGTTGTTCTGTTCCCACGGCGACGCTTGTTTGTGAAACTTGTGGATGCCATGGCAACCTCAGGCTCTAGAGACGGTTTTGCTCCTGAGGTCTGATCTCAGGATCACAAACACAGTCCCCCAAGGACCTATCTGTGGAACCCCAGAGACTGCTCACACACACACTCTTCAAACACACACTCACACACACACTCTTCAAACACACACACACACACACACACGTATATACACATATACACACACAAACTGTAATACACACATTCCCCAGGCAAAACAGGTTTGTAAGTGTGAGTGGGCAATGTGTGTGAAAGTGTATGTGTGATATGGTGTTTTGTGTGTGTGTGTCTATGTGTGTGTGTGTGTGTGTGTGTCGGTGTGTGTGTGTGTTGGCTTTTTTGCTTGGCTGCTTTTATAGTTGAGGGAAGACCTCTCTGAGCTCTGGGTTCCTTGTCAATCTTTTTTGAAAAAACAGGCAGCCTTTTGTCCGTGTGTGTGTGTGTGTGTGTGTGTGTGTGTGTGTTTGTGTGTGTGTGTGTGTGTGTGTGCGTGCGTGCTTGCTTGTGTGTGTGTGTGTGTGTGTGTGTGTGTGTGTGTGTGCATGCGTACGTGTGTGTGTGTGTTCTAAATCTATCACACTGTCATGCGTGTGACGCACTTACCTGAGCCAGGGATTCCTCAGGCAATCTGGTTGCCATGGAAACTCACTCTAAAGTTTCTGTGAAGTTTTAGGCTTTTGCAAGCATTTGGCATGTCGCTCATGCACACACACATACACACACACACACACACACAGGAGGAGGGAACCTGGCTCTCATACACACACACACACACACACACACACACACACACACACACACACACACACACACACTATTTTGGGCAAAGTGTGTACTTGCCAAAATACATTAATATACCCTATAAGTCACACTTTTTTCAGTGTTTGGCTGACTTATAGTCAGGTGCGACTTATAGAGGAAACCTGGCACACATACTGCACACACACACACACACACACACACACACACACACACACACACACACACACGCTGTGTTTTACCTGGATGACTAATCTTGGAATGGATCTCTTCTCTCGCTTTCTTTCTTTCTTTCTTCCTCTGTCTCTCTCCATCTTTCTCTGTCTCCCTCTATGTCTCTTTCTCTTTCCCCTCTTTCTCTCTCAAGTAAAGGGGATGTGTTTAGAGATGTGTTTCTTTCTTCCTCTCTCAAGTCAGGGGATGTGTTTAGAATCTTCTCTCTTCCATCTTTTCTCTTTCTCCTCTATGTCCTTTTCTTTTTCTTTCAAGTTAAAGGGGTTTATGTGTTTCTCTCTCTCTCTCTCTCTCTCTCTCAAGTAAAGGGGATGTGTTTTAGAGATGTGTTTCTCCCTCTCTCTCTCAGGTAAAGGGGATGTGTTTTAGAGATGTGTTTCTCCCTCTCTCTCTCTCTCTCTCTCTCAAGGGATGTGTTTAGAGATGTGTTTCTCCCTCTCTCTCCAGGTAAAAGGGGATGTGTTTAGGGATGTGTTTCTCCCTCTCTCTCAGGTAAAGGGATGTGTTTAAGAGATGTGTTTCTCTCTCTCTCAGGTAAAGGGATGTGTTGGGGATGTGTTTCTCTCTACTCAGGTAGGGGATGTGTTTAGAGATGTGTTTCTCTCTCCTCTCAGGTAAAGGGGATGTGTTTGGGGATGTGTTTAGAGATGTGTTTCTCTCTCAAGTAAAGGGGATGTGTTTAGAGATGTGTTTCTCTCTCTCTCAAGTAAAGGGGATGTGTTTAGAGATGTGTTTCTTCTCTCTCTCTCTCAGGTAAAGGGGATGTGTTTAGAGATGTGTTTCTCCCTCTCTCTCTCAGGTAAAGGGGATGTGTTTAGAGATGTGTTTCTCTCTCTCTCAAGTAGCGGGATGGGTTAGAGATGTGTTTCTCTCAGGTAAGGGATGTGTTTAGAGATGTGTTTCCCTCTCTCTGTGTAAAGGGATGTGTTTAGAGATGTGTTTCTCCTCTCACACACACACACACACACACACACACACACACACACACACACACACACACAATGCCTGTGTTTTAATTCTTGGATGACTGAATCTTGGAATTGGATCTCTTTCTCTCTCTCGCTTTCTTTCTTTCTTTTCTTCCTCCTGTCTCTCTCCATCTTTCCTTGTCTCCTCTATGTCTCTCTTTCCCCTCTTCTCTCCCTCAAGTAAGGATGTTTAGAGATGTGTTTCTCTCTCTCCTCATAAAGGATGTGTTTAGAGGATGTGTTTCTCTCTCCTCAAGTAAAGGGGATGTGCCGAGATGCTCTCTCTCTCTCTCTCTCCCAGGCAAGGATGTGTTTAGGAGATGTGTTTCTCCCTCTCTCTCTCTCTCTCAGGTAAGGATGTGTTTAGAGATGTGTTTCTCCCTCTCTCTCTCAGGTAAAGGGGATGTGTTTAGAGATGTGTTTCTCTCTCTCTCTCAGGTAAAGGGGATGTGTTTGGGGGTGTGTTTCTCTCTCTCTCAGGTAAAGGGGATGTGTTTAGAGATGTGTTTCTCTCTCTCTCAGGTAAAGGGGATGTGTTTGGGGATGTGTTTTGGAAGGAGGCCACTCTGGCACACGCGTGTGCAAACGTGCGAGCGCTGACCTACTGTGACCTTCACATCATCAAGCGTGAGGCGCTGCTCAAGGTGCTGGACTTCTACACGGCCTTCGCCAACTCCTTCTCCCGCAACCTCATCCTCACTTGCAACCTCCGCAAACGGGTAGGCACACACACACACAGTATATCAGACACACACACACACACACACACACACACACTTCTTCTGCGTCAACTCCACGCCGTAGCTACGCCGGCACTCCTACAGCGTCGTGACCCTGTTATGGTTCTGCGTCGGGTTGCTTTGCATCGCGGTGCATTTCAGCGCCATAATGCTCAGTGTCGCCTGTGTTTTAAAGAGAGTTGGACTTAAGCTGCAGCTCCTCACTCCTCTGCCCTGCTTAAAATCCTCTGTTCTAGTGTTGATCATTTTAATACAATAATTAATACATTTAATGAATATTCTTGGTATATGTCTTGTATTATAGAGTAGACATTGCCTTTTATACCTCTCTCTCTCTCTCTCTTTCTCTCTCTCTCCCTCACCCCCCATCTCTCTCTCTTTGTGGAACATCTTAACCCAGTTAACTGCAGCTTTCCAGGAACTCAGATCAGATTTGTTGATAATTGTGCTCTCGTCCATTTGGTTCGTATGTCTTAAAGGGCTCTAATGAGCATGTCTAATGAGCCTCATTCTGCTGTGACCCGTGGACTGGACTGGACTGGACTGGACTGAGATTAACAGACAGGTTGTGTGATGGACATGTCTGCCAGGACGACTGCACTCTCAGAGAGTGTGTGTGTGTGTCTCACAGAGGGTGTGTTGTGTGTGTGTGTGTGTTTGACTCAGAGGATATGTGATGGGACAGCAGGCTCTGTCTCTAAACGCCCCTTAATTCATGTCCAGAGTCCCGTCACTCTGAGATGCGTGTGTGTGTGTGTGTGTGTGTGAGTGTGTGTGAGTGTGACCTAATGAAGTTAGAGACCATATCTACAGCCATTGTAATGAACGTAATGAACTTCTGTCAGGTATGTGTGTGTGTGTGTGTGTGTGCACATGTGCACATGCACGCACACACACACCACACACACACACCAGCACATGCACACACACATGCATGCAGGCATGCACACAGACTTTCACCTCACTTTTACCTTATTAAATTATCTTATATTAAGATAATTTAATAAGAATTATAAGAAGTCTTATCAAGACTTGTTTTTGCTCAACACACTTGATCCATGTCATAACAACAGAAGTGAGAGTAACGTGTCAGGGCAGCATCAGAAAATCAGGCAGCATCAGAAAATGTGTGCAATGGTGGTAGTGCAAAAGGGAACAGTGCAATAACTTTGCTTATTATTAAATATCAGCCATGACTATGACTCCTACTTTATTAAATATCAGCCATGACTATAACTCCTACTTTATTAAATATCAGCCATGACTATAACTCCTACTTGTGTTATTATTACTTGTGTGGGACACTCAGAGCAGAAGCACGAGGACAAGAACCCTCTAGAACCCTCCTGTGCCAACTATGCCATCTTCATGCCAATCACTACTCGCCAAGTGTGCTGTTGTCCACCTCTGTCTGCTGGAACTTCTTTGGTCTTCTGGAACATTCTTTGTTCCAAAGCCAGGCTGATGTGTGAGGTTTTGAGATAGGGTCAGGGTTAGGGTCGTTTTAGGGGTTTAGGATTCATGGATTTGCACCTGAGCAGAGAAGTGTATGGAGATGTGCTGACCTAGTGGCATCAAACTCCCCCCACACACTCCACACACACTCCCCCCACACAAACTCCAACTCCCACACACACACTTCACACTCCCACACACACACACTCTACACTCCCACACACACACTCCACACAGAAACTCCAACACACACACTCCACACTCCCACACACACACACACACACACACTACACTCCCACACACACACACACTCTACACTCCCACACACACACACTCTACACTCCCACACACACACTCTACACTCCCACACACACACTCCACACACAAACTCCCACACACACTCTCCACACTCCCACACACAAACATGACATTCATAATCAGTCAGAAATGATGCAATAGTCCTTTATTCTTATTTCCTCATGGACCTCGTATTATACCCTTAGTGTTGTTGTGGTATACTGTACCCCCCATGATTTGTCCTTTTTTTTTGTCAATTCCAAGTTGTAGACTTGTGTTTACATAATTACTATGTTGTTGCCCTTTGTACCCAGTAGGTGGCAGTGTAGATAAACAGTGGAGCAGTTCAAGTACTTCAGTAGGAGAGAAAAATGAAACGGGGAGATGGAGAAAAAAAGAAAGCAGTGTGTAGAGTGCTCTGTGCTCTCAGCACACACACACACACACACACACACACACACACACACACACACACACACACACACACACACACACACACACATACACACACACACACACACATACACACACTCTCTGTGCTCTCAGCAGTTAAATTACCTTCAGCATGCATGTTACAAGCACACTCTCTCTCTCTCTGTCTCCCTCTCTCTCACACACACACTCTCTCTCTCTCTCCCTCTATCTCCCTCTCTCTGTCTCCCTCTCTCTCTCACACACACTCTCTCTCTCTCTCTCCCCTCTCTCTCTCACACACTCTCTCTCTCTCTCTCCCTCTCTCTGTCTCCCTCTCTCTCACACACTCTCTCTCTCTCCCCTCTCTCTGTCTCCCTCTCTCTCTCACACACACTCTCTCTCTCTCTCTCTCCCTCTCTCTCTCACACACACACTCTCTCTCTCTCTCTCCCTCTCTCTGTCTCCCTCTCTCTCACACACACTCTCTCTCTCTCTCTCCCTCTCTCTGTCTCCCTCTCTCACACACACACACTCTCTCTCTCTCTCTCTCCCTCTCTCTCTCTCCCTCTCTCTCTCACACACACACTCTCTCTCTCTCCCTCTATCTCCCTCTCTGTCTCCCTCTCTCTCACACACACACTCAATTCAATTCAATTCAATTCAAGGTAGCTTTATTGGCATGACAAATGTTTTTTTGCATTGCCAAAGCAGGACATCAAACAATACAATACAGAACATACGATAGATAAGACATTTATACATATAAACGTGTGTGTGATAGATAGATAGATAGATAGATAGATACTTTATTGATCCCCAGGGGAAATTCAAGATGTGTGTGTGATCCCCAGGGGAAATGTGTGTGTGTGTGTGTGTGTGTGTTTTTGTGCTGAAAATGGTAGGTATTTCATGTGTATAGTGTGTATAGTGTCTAATCACTGTCCCTCGCTCTATGGCATTCAGTGACATATTTAGCAGCAAGAGCAGTAAGACAGTACTTCCTGTTCTCCCAAGTTTCGGAACTCCGGGATTAGGTTGGTAAATTTATTGAAGTAGGTATCTCTAATAAATTCATATTTCTTACATTGAAGAAGAAAGTGCACCTCCGCCTCAACCTCACCTGTCGCATACAGTGACCACAGACTTTTGCTCTCTTTGGCAACCATGACTTTCTTAGTCTGCCTTTTTCTATGGCTAGGCGGTGGTCACTGAGTCTGTATTTGGTCAAGATCTGTCTCTGCTTTATATCTCTGACAGTAGAGAGATATTCTTCTAATTCATATTTAGATTTTATGGACCGATAACATTCTAGTTTGTTTTGTTTTTTTGTTTCATTATGCCAATGTTCCAAATATTTTTCTTTAGATTTCTGGATAATCTGGTTGAGATTTAGTCTAAAAGCAGAGCTTGGCTGAGAGAGTGTATTAGTATTTGTTAGAGGGGGATTACTCAGTCTCAGCACAAGCTGACTCAGAGGACTCTTGTCGGGGTTCAGATCTTGAGTTTTTGCTGCGATGAAATGCAGTGTGTCTCTGGGACTTGTTTGGAGATGCATCCAGAATTTAAGTGCTCTCTTTTGTATGTTGATTGCCAATGGGAATCTGCCTAATTCTGCCCTACATGCATTGGTTGGTGTTTTCTTTTGGATTTTTAAAATTAATCGACAGAATTCTGCATGTAGGGATTCTACAGGATGCTTGTCCCATCTAGTGTAGCTGAGTGGACCCCATACCTTACTTCCATATAGCGCAATAGGCTGGATAACACAGTCAAATATTTTGCACCAAACTTTAATTGGTATGTTTATGTTCCAGACGTTTCTTTTTATTACATATAGCACTCTGCGAGCCTTTTCTTTTAGAGCATTCACTGCCATGCTAAAGCTCCCTGATGCAGTTATGATCAAGCCGAGGTAGGTGTACTGCATCGTGTGATCTAGGGCGGTGCTGCCTAGATTGAAAGGGTATATGTGTTCCTGACATCTGGGCTTCTTTTGGAATATCACTCTCTCTCTCTCTCCTCTCTCTCTCTCTCTCTCTCTCACACACACACACACACACACACACACTCTCTCTCTCCCTCTCTCTCTCTCTCTCTCACACACACACTCTCTCTCTCTATCTCCCTCTCTGTCTCCCTCTCTCTCACACACACACTCTCTCTCTCTCTCTCTCCCTCTCTCCCTCTCTCTCTCTCACACACACACACACACACTCACTCTCTCTCTCTCTCTCTCTCTCACACACACTCACACACACTCTCTCTCCCTCTCTCTCTCTCTCTACACACACACACTCTCTCTCTCACACACACACACACACACACACACACTCTCTCTCTCTCTCTCTCTCTCTCTCTCTCTCTCACACACACACACTCCACACACACACACACACACTCTCTCTCTCTCTCTCTCACACACAGACACACACACACACACACACACACACACACACACACACACACACACATCCCTGTCCCCATGTGTATCCCAGTGTGCCAGGCTGCCTGGCGCTCAGAGAGCTTCATTATTATTTCAATCTGAAATAGCACTGGGACACACCGTACCCTCACTCAGGCCGGCTGTCAGTCTCAGGGTAATTAGTGTGTGTGTGTGTCTGTGTGTGTGTGTGTGTCTATGTGTGTGTGTGTCTATGTCTATGTGTGTATGTGTGTTTGTGTGTGTGTGTCTATGTCTATGTGTGTGTGTGTGTCTCTGTGTGTCTATGTGTGTGTGTGTGTGCATGTGTGTGTGTGTGTGTGTGTGTGTGTATGTCTGTGTGTGTGTGTGTGTGTGTGTGTGTGTGTGTGTGTGTCTGTGTGTGTGTGTGTGTGTGTGTGTGTGTGTGTGTGTGTGCGTATGGGGTTCGGGGTGGGGGTGTTGAAATTGAGGAGACATGATGGGAAGAGTGAAGCAGATTCATAATTTAACACAAAAGTTCCAAAGCTCCTCCCTGAAGGAGGAGATGGGCCTGAGTCCAAAGAGTCTAGTTTCATAGATATTCACCAGTACACACACACACACACACACACACACACACACACACACACACACACACACATGTACACACACATGTGCACACACATGTGCACACACAAGTAAACACACTCACACACACATTTCATACACCTTCTCACATGATGGCAGGACCTGTCCTGTAGAGCACGCAGGCTCATTCTGCATGGTTCAGATCATGCCAGCATGGTCAACAATCCGTCTCTCTCTCTCTCTCTCTCTCTCTCTCTCTCTCTCGTCTCTCTCTCTTTTTGTACTGTTATGATATTTGGCACCCCCTACTGGCTGAGATGTAGTAGTGCTGTGCTACCTTCTTGATTGTGTCTGACCTCAAGGTGCTTCAGTTAACCTGGATATGACACATCTGGTCTGCCCCTTTAAAGGCCCATACCATTCTTGCATTTCGAGGTAGTTTTGTCTGCTGGTTGCCACTGCATCGCTGAGCTCCAGCTTTTGACCTTTTTTTTTTAATAATTCTGAAAACAAAACTCCTATTCCCTGGTGTTCTCCAATTGATAACTAAGTAACTGGTGTTCAGATTCAAATTAATTTGTGTCCCGTAAGATCGATCAAAGTGTTAGTGTTAATGTGTGTGTGTGTGTGTGTATGTGAGTAACTGGATATGTGTGTGTGTCATCGTGTTGCAGTTTGTGTTCTGCAAGATCATAGTGTTAGTGTGTGTGTGTGTGTATGTGTGTGTGCCCATGCCCATACCCATAAAGTTCAGCACCAGATCCGACCCGTCACAAGTGAAAATCCCAAATTTAAAATCTGGACCCGTCCAGACCCGTTAATATTTGGTTCGTTACCCGACCCAAGCTAAACTCATTCCAATTAAAGTCTCGCATCTCTCAACATCACAATATAGGCTCACGATGAAACAGCCTAACGAGTGCTTTCTTTCGTGTGTTATTGGAGCACGTAGGGCTACAAACATAATGTGCCCCTGTCAACTTTCACATTTGATTTGAGTATTTCACATTCAATCTAAATCTTAAGCTAATGAACAATATAGCCTAAAGTGTGCTTTATTTCGCGTGATTTAAGTAGCCTACCATCGGCACCCTTAAATAGGCTATGGAACCTGATAACTATAAATAAAGCAGTAGGGCTAAATCTTACAATAACGAACCATAGCCCAAAGCTTGCTGCATCAGAACATTGCACAAATAGACCTGTTCATATTACAAGAAAAAATACAACCTGAGCATCACAAACTATATGTAGGCCTATGCCTATGCTGGCAACGCTCTAACTACGAGATGCATCGAAGAAATCGCAGTAGTCCCCAGAAAGTCGCAGTAGTGACGCGATGGTCAAAGGTCTTAGGCTATCGTTGACTAAAACACATATTTGTGATGTGGTAATGGTAATTTAGACATGCAAATATTGCACATATTTTTGCAGTTTGTGTTCAGTAAGATCATACTGTACTGTTAGTGTGTGTGTGTGTGTGTGTGTGTGTGTTAACCCTTACAAGCCCGACCGTTCTAATTTCGTTAAAATTTTAACGATGACCAATCATCTAATATCTCAGCTGTCCAATGACTGATTTTATTTCTGAAATCTTCCCCGTAATGCTGACAACATAAGCTTCAATTTGATATGATTGGTTAAGGGGTTTATGGCGCGAAATGTTTTGGATACTTGAAGATGAGTCGTGAAAAATTTTTTTCACTTCAGTCGTACATTTTAACATGGACCGCCAGATGCCACCTGCACTTCGTTGGAGTTTACCTCGACTGGAAACCACACAGCTGGATAAACTGAGGTAATATATATTTTACATCGTTTCTAGTTATGGTTAATCTTAATTTGTAGTCATAAAATCATGTTATTTGACAGTAATATGCTTTCTCATCAGCGTCAACATTATGGCATAGCGGGGCTAAGTGCATCGTCATGTAACTTTAGCAGCTAGCTGCATTACTCTGAACTGCTTGCAGTATTCTCGCTTGCTTTTGATATCAGTTATTTTCATTTGACAATTTCATTTAAAACCTGTTAGTATATAACCTGTAAGTAAGTTTGTTTTCTAGTACCAATTTGCTTGTTAGGTAAGCATTATATTGGCAAGTCAGTATAGCATACCAAAGCTGAATAAATCAATGGGCCAAGTTTCTAAGTTGGTTCTCTCACATGAAATAAGTTGAGCGATATTTTTACTCCTCTCAATATGTAGTTGTAGAAAACAAGATGTGAAATCAATGGATTCTGTCAGAAATGTAGTGCTAATTAACGTATTGCCTCTCATCGGGTTGTTACCTCGCTAGGCAGTTTGTAGTGAACTGTTTTACCTTGCTAACTTCTAAATTACAAACATCAGACGTGCTTGTCTCAACATTTTCTAAGATGGCATGACTTGATATTCTACTCTTCTCAATATGTAGTTTTATAGAAAACATGATGTGAAATCACATATTATGTCAGAAATGTCATTATTGCATTTAAGCAGTTAGTTACTAGGTGAAATGTAATCTGTCTTTATCTTAATGCCAGCCAGGCAATCAGATTTAGGGTAGCTAAACCCATGTGTAATAAAATGACTTTTCATACTTCTAAATATTTTTGAGTTACTCAAAATGCTTCAATAGTTTAGGCTACCTCTTCTTGTGTATGTATGTGCACACACGCACACATCTGTAGTTTTGTGATTTTATTTTTTAATTAATAAATGTATTACATTTGTATGATTTTACTGTTGTTTCAGATGGAGGATGACAAGACCTACACAGACCTCCTTGCAGGCCTGAAGAGGTAGCTGACTGCTGATGAGCTTGCGCTCACAATGTTGAAGACCATGTGAGGATGGAGGAAGAA
>NC_063189.1:5098923-5151423 GCF_017589495.1 Alosa alosa
AGCTGCCCTGGACTTGACACTTATAGTATTGCCTAACAATACTAGTTTTCATACATGACATTACCTACGATTACACTCCGTAAGATAAATATCACAACTGGTGCTGCGCAGCGCCGATAGCTTATGACTTGGTGGACTGAACACTGTTTTTCCCAGGGGTTTTTTATGCATTCTAGCTACTGTCAGTGACGCGAGAGAACTTAAGTTATTAGGGAAGTGCGGTGTAAGTTTGCATTAATTTGTGCGTAGTGCCGGAGTCATTAATTTATTTTACATGTCTTACAACATAAATAAATGCATTCATAGTGAAGTCAGATATGAGCATACAAAGACGCTTAGAACTCATGTTAAGCCTATATATGCGCACTAAATGCGAATGCGCGATTTGATGCAATGTTACTAACAAAGGTATTATAGCAATATTATAAATGTGGCGACGGAATGGCCTAGAACTTGGGTACGCCTAGCCTTTGCACTTGCGGTGATAACCAAAACTAATGTGAATCGTGGACTATCCTATAACCAAAGAAAGTAAAGGAGATTATTTTTACCTCGCTTAGCCAAATAAAGGACGGACTGCACCCTTCACAAACCGTAAAAAATTAAGTTTATTAGTTTTACAGTTGACTACAGTTGACAGTTCACTATAAGTCCACACAAACAATTCTGGTTTCCTTTGCACTAGCCATTTTAAATTAAGTAGCCCATTCTGTCTGTTTGTATAGCCTCTCCGTAGACGGGCTCTGATAGCCTACAGCGCAAGATTTGGTCAATTTCTGTAAAGAAACAGTGCCACCTATAGGCCTGGGATATGAAGTAACGTGTTGAGTCGTGTTGAGATGGATCCGTTTGGACGCAAATATTCTTGATACGGTTCCAGGGAAGACGGAGGAAAAAAGATCGGTTTGGTACGTGTGGACTAGGCCTTAATCAGTTGATTGGTGGGGACGCCCATATATGGGCCTGTAGCCCTGTGAGAATCTTGATCAGTTGATTGGTGGGGATGCCCATATATGGGCCTGTAGCCCTGTGAGACTCTTGAACATGAGAGTTGATTGGTGGGGACGCCCATATATGGGCCTGTTGCCCTGTGAGACTGGAGCTCAGTGCATGTAGAGAACAGCGACAGCTTCAATGTCACATGACTGTTCGCCTCGTTAATGTTATTTATCATAATGACTTATTTTTAATATGCCCTGACACAACCCTGCTTCACACAGTCCCTTTCTTCAGAAATAAACTTTGTTTGTATACACCTGTAGTTTATTTGTGAAATATCTTTTGTCCAGTGCTACTATGCTATATTGTGTAGGTGTGGGTGTGTGTCTGTTGTGTTGGAGTGGTGTGATGTGTGTGTGTGTGTGTAGTTTATGAGTGACATGGAGTGTGTTTGTGTTGTGTATGAGTGATGTGTGTCTGTGATTGAAGACCAGAGAGTACTGAGATATCTTATGAGCGCCATCACAGTTCTGTCAAACTCATATCTGGACAACAAAGAGGGCTGTCTGTTTTGCGCTGAAACATGTTTAGTACACACAGAGTGCAATCTGTGAGAAATAGAAATATTGCAGAAATTATTCGTAATGTGTGTGTGTGTGTGTGTGTGTGTGTGTTCCAAAACCTGCAATACCTTGAACGTCCTACAGGGGTACATATTAGGACATCCTCAGATGTCAGAGTCAGGTGTCTGACATCAGATGAAAAGGCATCAAGTCTCAGGAAAATCTCTGTCAAATGTACGGAATTACACAGTCATGTGTCAGACATCAGATGAAAAGGCATCAGGTCTCAGGAAAATCTGTCATGCAAATGCAATTACACCGTCAGATAAAAAAGGGTCAGGAAAATCTGTGTCAGATCAAATCCGGGTTGGGACTGGGAAATGGCTTAAACCTGGGTCACTGTGGGCACCTAAGTATAAGTATATATACTCTTTTGATCCCGTGAGGGAAATTTGGTCTCTCTTGGATCCTGTGAATTAGTGAAACACACAGTGAACACACAGTGAGGTGAAGCACACACTATTCCCAGTGAGCTGCCTGCAACATTAGCGGCGCTCAGGGAGCAGTGAGGGGTTAGGTGCCTTGCTCAAGGGCACTTCAGCCGTGCCTACTGGTCAGGGTTCGAACCGGCAACCCTCCGGTTACAAGTCTGAAGCGCTAACCAGTAGGCCACAGCTGCCCTCAAAGCAACCTGGACCCGAATATGCTAACCAGTCACACCACAGAAGGCCCATCTGTGATCACACAATATGTCCATTTAGCATTCAATCATTTCCTTTTTCTGTTAAAATAACCAGAGGCGGACAGAGTACACAGCTTTATTACTTGAGTAAAAGTACAGATACCCTTTGCTAAATTTTACTACAAGTACAAGTAAAAGTACAACAGTCAGATGTCTACTTAAGTAAAAGTACTGAAGTACTTGTTTTTAAAAGTACTTGAGTATCAAGAGTACAAGAGTAGCCTACATTTTTTTTTTTAAATATTGCATTACTACTGCAGCAGAGGAGGCATGGCCCACCCCAGGAGTGTGTGTGTGTGTGTGATTGAGCGTCTTCTCTGCAGGCCCTCATTATTACATTAGATTTGCAGGGGTGTTATCATACAGAGCAGTTTAATCTCTCTCTCTTTCTCTCGCTCCCTCTGTGTTTCTGACTAGTGTATTACTCTGGATGTTACTCTGTAGATTTGCTGGGAGGATATATCAACATAATGAAGATGGAGAGAAGAGAGAGCCGCCCACCGCCACGCCCCCTAATCTGCTGGCTGATCTGCTCACCAGGGCCAAAAGGGGACTTGTGGACTAAACTGCTGGCGAAGCACTATCACCTGCCTGTGACCTGCCAGTGTTTTTTGTTTGTCTTTGTCTGCGTGAGCGCTGAGTCTGTTTGTTTTATGTCTGGTCTTGTTCTGTAAGCCTACTGTCTTTGTAAGACAGGCTTGCTTTACTGTCACTGTCTGTTTGTCTGTCTGTTTATTTGTGTATGTCTTGGTGTGATGTCACAGGTACGCTGGCGATTATGCCACTCTGTCTGGCACGTGTCTTGTGTCTTTTGTTATTTTGTAAATTGTTTGTTTATGTCTTGATGTCACGGGTACGCTGGCGACTACGCCCCATCCGTCCAGCATCGTTTGTCTTTATGTGTCAATGTCTTGTGTGTGGAGCGCTTTGGATCGTACTAAGTACATGTTAAATGCGCTTTATAAATAAAAATGACTTGACTTGACTTGACTTAAAGGGTGTGTGTGTAACAGAAAGAAAGTTTGACAAGTAAGGCTGAAAGTCACTGAGAGCACACAGAGTCGTGGTGTTTGAGCTACAAGAACACTGTGAATGGTTAAGACTTCAGCAGTTCTACATACTACAGATAAACACCCCGACAACAGGCACATGAATAACATTAAAGGCAGGCAAGGCCTTTGAGGTAAATGTGGTTTAGTTGCCCCTTTAGGCCATAAATACCCCATTCCCATCAACAGTGGTGACTACAGAGCTCTTACGGTCAGACGGCACTTTTGGCCTCAGTGCTCCCTGGAGACGCGTCTTTATTCTGGGCAGAGCGGAGAGGAGTATCTGTGGTCCTGGAAACAGTAGCGTAGGTGTGCTATTACTGTGTATGGTGTGTTTACGTTCACACTGTAACATTACTGAGGTGTGTGTGTGTGTGTGTGTGTGTGTGTTGTTGCATATTCTGCTATACAGGTGCACCTCAAAAAACTAGAATATTGTGAAAAAGTGAATTAATTAATTCATAAAATATTTTAAAAAATAATCTTTCATATTTTCTAGAATCATTACATGAAGTTAAATATTTCAAGCCATTTTTTTTACATTTATGATTACAGTTTAAATTAAAAGAAAAGAAAACAATATCTTAAAAAAGAATAAAGAGGTTATAATACAGAAATGTCAGCCTTTTGAAAATAAATGAGCTAATCTGACTAAGCGGCATTGTATGGAGGCAATCAGGCTGTGGCACTGCTGAGGTGTTATGGGAGCCTTCTGCCATGACATTCTGAGGCTTACCCTCCTTGTGAAGTGTTTTAGTACTCTAAATTCAGAGACTCGTGACTTGACTTGGACTTGAGCACTGAATGACTCGAACTTGGACTCGGACTCGTGCATTCGCACTCGCGATGATGTTTTTTTTGTAATATATCATAAAAAATGTCATAAGATAAAATAAAAATATCATAAGGCTATAATTTGCTATATGATTTTAATATCTAAATTATTCGTAATACTAATTTTAGTTCAAGTGAATGTCGCTACTGCTTCGTGTCGTACATCACAAGTCACATCATGTTCACATGCAAAGCAAACTAACGTTAACTTTAGATATGGCCGCCGCTATTTCAATGTAGTATTGCCAGGCAATATTAGTTCTCATACATGACATGACATTACCTAAGATTACACTCAGCCTAGGCTAAACAACACACACTGCTGCTGGATAGCTGATCATCGTGACTTGGTGAACAGTGTTTTCCCTGACTGACGTGAGAAGCGAGGTTCCATTCATTCATTTTAATTTGGGGCGTGCCCTGCCGTGCTTCTGTCTGTTAATCTGCAGCAGGCTATTATCGGATGAAAGAAAAATAAACTAAACGTTTTCCCAATCAAGATATAGCATACTTCTTAATTTTGGTGTCATAAAATATAGAAGCATAATATTAAATTGCCTAGTAGAGTGTCCATGTAGGCCTACGTGTCTGCGCAAGTGAAACTGACAAACTGAACCTCTCGTGGGTAGGCCAGAAACAACTATATTTAAAACCACGAATGAACTGGACTGTTACTGTTCAAACGAGCGATTTGATAGCCTAATCCACTGCACGAAAAAAAAGGAAATAGCAACGTGTTCTATTTCTAACAGGTGAATATCGTAGCAAATAGTAGCCTATGGAGATGCCAGCTTAAAAAAAAACATTTATTTCACTCATCTCGCTGCAATGAACGTAGAATGTGGCCTGTTGCGCAAATAAATTAATTAGGCAGATGATCTACATCTCCGTTAACCGAAAGCTAGTTTTCATCTCTATTGTTGACGTGAAATATGTCTCCATAGTGTCAGTGAAGTGATAACATAATTATGCAGTTGCAGGTAGCCAGTGTTCACGTCACGGGAGTCAGAAAGAAGCTACCAAGACGGGCCCCTGCTCTGTTTCTGTCCCTCCCAAACTGCGCTAAAATTGTGTAGGCTATTTAACAGCCAGAATTTAAAAAAAATGCCCAGGGGAGGCCCTTTTATGATCCACACTACCTCTTACAAAATAGGCCTACTCCAACGTCCATCTAGCTCTTGTGTGAGCTAGAAGTGTGAACTTCTACAACACTGCCTATACAATTGTCAGCAGTCAGTAACAGCATAATGTCATGGGCGGATTATGAACTTTCGGGCCCCTGGGCCCAGATGTATTAAGGGCCCCCCACTTATTGTCGTATATGTGAGAGGGGGTTTGGGGGTCCTCCCCCAGAACATTTTTAATTTGTTTGATGTGATTTCCTGTATTCTGGTGCATTTTGGGGGTGGCCAATACTAAATTCAATCAGATTCATAGCCTATTGAGGCAATGATTCCATGCAAAGGCTTGGGCTTCAGGACCCCCTGACCCCTTAGGCCCCTGGGCCTGGGCCCGGTAGGCCCGTGCAGTAATCCATCCCTGAATAATGTGACTTAATGGCCTGTGTGATTGGGATGTGGATTGCTCATTTATTATAAGTAGGCCTATAGGCTATGGTATGGCTATGGTATGGTATTCTCTCCGATATAATAAATACAACACATTAGGTTTGGCAAGAATTTGGCAATACTACTTTCACACAAGTGATGGCACCCCTGCTTGGAGACAGAAGATTGTCCGTTTTGCTTTTAAGGATTTCATCTGCAAAAAAAATGGAACGACATGTAGGCTATGCTTACTTTAGTGCTGGACTTGGACTCGACTTGATCAATAGGGACTCGACTCGGACTTGACTCGGATGAGTAGTGGACTTGACTCGGACTTGACTTAATATTTTTTTTTTAATGACTTGGACTTGACTCGGACTTGAACACTGGGGATTCGAACCTGGACTCGGACTCGAGGCATAGTGACTTGACTACAACACTGCTGTCAAGTCAGCCTTTCCCCTGATTGCGGTTATGTTTACTGAACCAAACCGAGAGATTAAAGGCTACGGAAACCAATATTTCTGTATTACAGGTTGTGTTTACTGAACTAGACCGAGAGATTAAAGGCTACGGAAACCAATATTTCTGTATTATATGTAGCTTTTCAGTGTCTATTTGCATGGACCCCGGAGAAATCACTCAGGACAGCTGACCTGTACTTCTGGAGCCCTGCAGACATTTTGTAGGTGAGTGGAAATACATACATTCACTTTTCTTATATTAATAGTTAAATAATATTAATAATAATAATACATTTTATTTGTAGAGCGCTTTATCATAGCGTTGAACATTGTAGGATTAAAGAGGGAGTAATGTTCAGCTTTCAACTCTTCAATGCGTTGCGTTGTGGCCGCATTACCACCTTAAAGACGCATTAACTTTGATACCCGAACGCTGTGTTGACCAAGAACATGCATGAGTTAGTAGAAACCTTGTACCTGATAGCATGACTTGAACTATTCCCAGAAATCATGCTGAGTTGATAGTGAGCTACTTTACATAAATGGATAAAGGGGGTTGGTGATGAGGAGGTTGGTGATGAGATGAGGGGGTTGGTGATCAATGACCGGCGTGCTATACATTATCCCGCTTATTATCTGACTTAGTGCCAACACAAGAAAAATAAACTTCATATGACATATGCACATTTACATTTGTTACCATTTCGTTGTGACTTTTGCTGAGAAACAAATAGTTTGCAACACACACTTAACTTAAATCAAACATTCTTTAGAACACAGCTGATCAACCTGCTTTCACTTTTGATTGAAGTTCCATTGCAAGAAGTGACCAGACTACTGTACTTCCGAAGTGAAATGAAAGACGTAAATCAGAAGCACAAAACCCGTTGCCATTGACAGTGGTCATTATGTTTTCAGCAGTAGGCTAATTAGCTACATGAATATACAGTAATTGAGCGGTAGAACGTTGAGAAAACCCATTCAAGTCCATGGAGCCGGATAATAACTGCATTTAAAACCTTCATTTACCAGATTGCTGCACTTCTGAAATTATTTTCTGAAATGCAGCAATTTAAGTTTAATTTCATTGCTAGTTACGCCCCTGCTGGAAGTCATAAGTAAATAAACCTTGTCCAGACCCACTCTCATCTTAAGAAGGTACTGTATGTGTGCTAACCAGGCCACTACATTATAAGCCTGAGTCCTGAGTTCCAGTGTAGCAGGCGTGTAGCAGGCGTGTCCGTATGAAGGAGTTATATGGTTTTCCCTCCATTTCCAACTTCATGATACATAAAACATGCCATACAATTATCTTTGTAAAAAGTGCTCAGAAAACTACGGAGCCCAGGAGGTGTCATTGCAAGATATTTTTTGGTATATATCCAGAAAACGTGCACTCATTTTACTAAATTGTGTGCACATTTTACTAAATCGTGCACACAATCGCACATTTGACTAAATTGTGCTCTCATTTTAATTGTTGTAAATTGAGCGCACAATTTAGTAAAACGTGCGCACGTTTTACATTTTCCAATAGACTTACTCTCGTTTAGATAATTTTTTTCTTCCTAAAAAATGTATGAAGTTTGTTTCATCTTGTAACATACATGAAATCTCTATATCAGACCATGCAATGGTCTCCTTGGATATCACTTTAATTGAAGCTTATACATCTAAAATGTGGAGATTTAATAACATGCTATTAGAAGAGGAAATATTTTGTAAGAGAATGAGAGAGTGCATTGAAGATTTTAATACTTACAATTTATCACCTGAAATAGCCCCATCCATACTTTGGGATGCCGCAAAAGCTACTTTCAGAGGACACATTATATCATATTCCTCTTATAAAAACAAAGAAAGAAAATCAATCAATCAATGGTCTGAAGAAAGAATTACTATTAAAGAAGCACTACACAAGCAAGATCAATCTGAAGAAAATTGGAACAAATTAGTTATAGCCAGAGCAAATTTAAATTTAGACCACTCAAACTATATAAAGCAAAAAAATATGTATTTGAAACAAAAAAATGCATGAATTTGGGAACAGACCAGGTAAACTATTGGCACACTATTTAAAAAAGGAACAAGCTAAGAGAACTATAATGTCCATTAAGACTGAAAATGAAGTAACACACGATCCATTAGGAATTAATAAACATTTTTTTGTTTTTTATAGTGATTTGTATAAATCAGAAAATATTTCAGTCCCTGAGGCAACAGCCTTCGTGGACCGTCTGGATCTACCCCAGATTGCAGTCTCAGACCACAAAGCATTAATAAAAACTTTTCTGAGGAAGATGTCCTTTCTACAATTAAATCATTGCCTGCAAATAAATCTCCAGGACCAGACGTTTTTTCGGGAGAATTCTATAAAACTTTTTGGCCACAACTTAAATCAGTTTTTATGTTATGGTCAAAGACTTCTCTACTCATAACACTCTTCCTGATTCTATGAAAACAGCTAGAATCTCTGTTTTACTGAAAGAAGGTAAAGACCCACAGAGTTGTGCCTCCTATAGGCCTATAAGTTTGCTTAATTGCGACTATAAAATTATCACTAAGCTGTTATCGAAAAGATTAGAAGCAATTCTCCCTAAGTTGATAAAATTAGATCAAACTGGATTTATTAAAGGTCATCACTCATCTGATAATACTAGACGGTTGTTTAACATCATACATTATCTGAATCAGGATAAAACACCGTCATTATTAATATCACTTGATGCTGAGAAGGCGTTTGATCGTTTAGAGTGGGATTTTTTGTTTTTGGTACTAAATAAATTTAATCTAGGCTATAAGTTTATTAAATGGATCAAATCAATTAATAACACTCCAAAGGCAACTGTTTGTACGAATAGTGTGGAATCTCCCCCAATGCAATTAGGAAGGGGTACCAGGCAAGGCTGCCCTCTTTCCCCATTATTATTTGTTATTGCTTTAGAACCGTTTGCTGAGATGATCAGAATTAATCCTATGATAAAGGGAGTGACTGCAGGTACACTACACCATAAAATTTTACTATATGCCGATGACAAACTCTATTATTTGTTACTGAACCTATGTCAACTCTACGCCATGTTTTGGCAGACATTCAAAACATTTCTAAGACTTCAGGGTATAAAGTTAATTTACAAAAATCAATTGCTTGCCCTCTAAATATCCCAAATGGAAAAAATGTTAAAGAATGCCCCTTCTCTTGGTCAGTATATGGCTTTAAATATCTTGGAGGAGAAGTGACACCCACCTTGGACAAACTATTTCAGGAAAATTATAACCCTTTGCTGGAAAAATGCAAAAAGAAACTTCAGACTTGGTCGGCTCTCCCACTGTCCCTTATTGGGAAAATCAATGTTATCAAAATGAGTATACTCCCTAAGTTTATTTATGCATTTAATATGTTGCCATGTTATATTCCCTTTGCTGTTTTAAGCTAATCAATAGATGTCTAACAAAATTGATATGGAACAATAAGGCCCCAAGGATTAAGCTGTCCACTTTAACAAAGTCATGTTTGAAAGGGGGGTTAGGACTTCCAAACTTTCTATGGTACTACTAGGCCTGCCAAGTTAGAAATATAATAAGTTGGAAGCTGGGAACTAGTTCTCTTTGGGTCACATTGGAATCACTTACAAACATGCTATCCATTGGAGATCACAACAACACTTTATGTTAATAAATTGCAGTCCCTGATGAGTGTAGGGATGCCCCCTTTACAAACCACATTGACAGTTTGGCAGGACTGCAATAGGTATCTGAATACAGAGGGTCATATAAGCAAAGAGTCTCCTATTGCATTTAACCCCGACTTTCTAGCTCTCTCTCAAACTGATTTCCGAAACTGGACACTTCATGGTCTGAAAACTTTTTCAGACATGTTTGATGAGGACTCTGAGTCCGTTAAATCCTTTACTGATATTTGTGCAGAATATCATATACCCAGAACAGACTTTTCAAAATATTTGCAAGTTTGTCACATCATTGTATCTTTACATAAAAAGGGACTATTTGGGTTCTATCCCACTGAGCTGGAACAATTTATTATTACTGCTACTTCGGTTAAGGGGAAAATATCCCACTTGTACAGAACTCTGTCTGAAAGTTCACAGAACTCTTTTTCTTCTCTGAGAACAAACTGGGAAATAGAGTTTAAAATGAATTTCAGTAAAAAAATGGTTAATTTTGTGCACCCAATTTACCTCACCTTTGACTACAAACATTAATGTTAAAGAAACTAATTATAAATTCCTGTATAAATACTATATAACTCCAGTGAAGCTTAATAAGTTTGATGGCAGTAATTCTCCTAGGTGTAGAAAATGTGAAACTGAATTTGGAACATTTATGCATTTATTTTGGCATTGTAAAGCTGTTCACTCCTTTTGGGAGAAGATTCATAAAGCAATTCAGAATATGTGTAACTGTACTTTTGAGCTATGCCCTACGTTATATTTGTTGAATTACGATGTGGAAAATAAGTTTCCCTATACAAGAAAATGTGTGTTTATAATGCTTTCCTATTTTGCTAAAGAAATGTATACTTAGTACATAGATTTCCCAGTCAGGAACCACCTTGGGTCAATGGCTGGAGCAAATAATAGACTTGTTGCCCATCGAAGAAATCACAAGTAAACGACATTCAAGACTGCAAGATTACCCATCCATTTGGTCCTTAATATTGAATTATATACATACTATAAAATTACAAACTTAGATTGAATAATGGATAACCCACAGACTGTGGTAACGTAGGATTATTATTATTATTGTTTTGATTGTTATTGTCTTTTCTTTTTTTCTTTTCTTTTCTTTTTTCTGTCCTGTGGATGTGTCTAGATGTGTTGTCCCTGCTGATTTGTGTGTTGTGTGGTCGTGTTTAGATGTGTGTGTTGTATGTGCTAAATTGTGAATATATAGTGAATAATAAGTGCTATTAGTAGGTTATGTAAGTATAAGTATATATACTCTTTTGATCCCGTGAGGGAAATTTGGTCTTTGCATTTAACCCAATCCGTGAATTAGTGAAACACACTCAGCGCACACACAGTGAGGTGAAGCACACACTAATCCCGGCGCAGTGAGCTGCCTGCAACAACAGCGGTGCTCGGGCAGCAGTGAGGGGTTAGGTGCCTTGCAGCCGTGCCTACTGGTCAGGGTTCGAACCGGCAACCCTCCGGTTACAAGTTACAGTCCGAAGCGCTAACCAGTAGGTCATGGCTGTCCTCAGCCGGTACAGAGTTTCATTTTCTGAATAAGACTCAGTATGATCTGGGTACTATGGGGTCATTAATTCATGTTGAGCACTTATATATATAGCCTGTACACAAAACGCAAGGGCAAATACTATCGTTCTACCGTCTATCTTCTACCGTTCTACTGTTCTATCTTCGACTTCTACCGTTGTACCATTGAGAGCATTCTCACTAACTGCATCTCTGTATGGTACGGCAACTGCAACGCTGCTGATCGCAAGGCACTACAAAGAGTAGTGAAATCTGCCCAAAGGACTATTGGCTCCCAACTCCATCCATCCACAACACATCTCATAAACGCTGTACAAAGCCAAATCCATTGTCAAGGATGCCACCCACCCACACCATGGTCTTTTGAGTCTACTACCATCTGCCAGGCGGAGCCTGCGCTCCCGCACCAGCAGGCACAGGTACTATAGAAGACTATTAGAATCAAATGTTTTGTACGTGTGTATCACATTTTGAAACTGTAAAAATGATTTGTAACTGTAAAAATTATCTGTACAAGTAATTGTCGATATTACAAATATACCCTACACTTACAGATCTACGGGTACAGGTACGGAAAGTTGTAGGATAACTTTTTGTGCGTAGAATATTGATTTGTAATTGTAGAATATTTGGTAACACTTTATAATAAGGTGCCATAATAAATAGCAAATTAGTCATTACCTAACACTTTGTTAATATTTGTTAATTGTTACTAAAACATCTATTTGGCACAAGTTAATAGTTGTTTTCATAATTAATTAAATATTAGTTGTTTGCATAAAATCTGTATGTTAATTGTTTAACACAGGGGTCTTCAACCTTTTTCAGCCCAAGGACCCCTTGGCTGAGAGAGACACTGAGCATGGACTCCCCAAAAAAACAAAAAAACATTAGGCCTGGTATTTGGAACTAAGTGTCAGACACACACACATACACACACCCCTACACATGTTAACATGTACATTATCTGTAACATGGATAATTTATAGAACGATTTGGATACTTATGGGCAACGAGACCATCCAATCAGAGTGCTAGCAATGAATCACATGACCAACCATCTGTGAGCTTCTGAAATGTTCAATAAAGACACCAGGGTCACAATAGTGAAGCGAGGGTTAAACAAAAGCTTCGTATGTCTTTTTACTCCGCTAAGTGTTTATGTTGAAACCCAAAATGGACATTTTACTTCATGAAATGCTTAAAAAACCAACTAACATCTATTTTTACTTGCTAGAGTTGTTAAGAAGACATCGTCCCCCCAGTAAACTGTTAGCTACCATTACTCCATTGAGATTAAATGGGATTTAGCTAAATAGCGGTGGTTTTGCTAACAAAGTTGCTAGTTGTCTGCTGCCCTCATTAGTTGCACTGTGTTGCCCGGTGGTGCATCATCAGCTATACAGTTAACAATCACAGCTTGAGTATGGATGCAATATCTCATAGCCTACCTAGTGAGAGGTCGTCTGACCCTGGTGAGTGGCATAGATTCTGGGACGTCACTTCTTTTGGTTTTGACACTTAGCCTACTAAATGGTGCATGTTCCCACGCTGATCACATGATTGCATGAAGACTCATATGTAGCCTATATGATATTTTTATAAACGAATACAAATCATCTTTTCTACATTCTGTTTATGTAGCCTATAGGACGTTTTTAATTTTTCTGAAGAGGAAAAAAAATGCTTCAGATGAAATAATTTGGCGGATCCCCTGCAGTACCTCCGTGGACCCCCTAGGGGCCGCGGTCCCCTGGTTGAATATCACTAATTTAACAAATAGAAAACAATCTATTAACTAATATTGTATTAATATTTGTTAATAGTTAACTAAATGTCTTTTTGGCACTAATTAATTTCTTACATCATTTAAATGTGGGGACCATGGGCGGACTGGCCATCTGGCATACCGGATAGAATAGGCTATATATATAATTTAATCATTTTGGCCAACGATCGGCCCAAAGGAAGGACAACCAGCGGCCCATTGGTTACATTTCCATATTGACACTCACAGCTCACGTCAGGCCCCACCCCTCGCATTTTGGCTCAGAGCCAGGATTTTGTCAGCGCATCAAAAGTTAATCGAAGTTGCCTACACGAAATTGCGGCGGGTGCTGGTAGTGACAATAGTGCAAAAGTAACACCAATGTAGAAGCTTCAAAAATACAATATTGCAAGTAGGCTGGCATATGTCAGCAACATGTTGAAGTTCGTTGAGTTTGAAGAGGATGTAAGCAAGCAGAGCAGAGGGACAGTGAGCAGGTGGTGGAGCCTAGTTGAGGCTACATGATAAGAACTCAGTGGTGGAGCAGGTAGGCTATGCGTGACATGCCATGCTGACGATGATGATCATGATGACGTATTAGTTGCGATAATGTAATGATATGGTAATGATAACGTAAGGCCGTGCTGTGATTATAATAACAAATAGCGCAACTTAAATGTTCTAAATGAATGATTTGTAAACCCGGACAGCAAAAGAGTGTCAAATCGATGTTAATTGTTGGTCAGATTGATCAGTTTCCGTCAGACGCCCAAAATTCAACATCGATGACATGAGTGGTGGTTGGTCTCTCAAAGTAGAGCGTCGAAAGGGTTCTATCTTGGAAGGGTTATCGTGGTAAAGATGGGCTAAAAGACTGTAGACTGACGGAAATGTAGGCATACAAAACGCAGCTGCTAGAATTCTAACAAAAACAAAAACAAGCGAGCATATTAGGCCTACTCCAGTCTTAAGGTCCTTACACTGGCTTCCAGTCAGCTACAGAATTGATTTTAAAGTATTACTTCTTGTTTTTAAAGCATTTAATGGCATTGGCCCAAATTACATACACGACTTGTTCAAACAGTATATCCCAAATAAACCACTCAGGTCTCAAAACAAAAAACTTTTAATGGAGCCCACCACTAAAACCAAATGTGGTGAAGCAGCTTTTAGTGTGTATGCAGCTAAACTTTGGAACAGACAACCTGATGAAATTAAAGATGCTCCAACGGTTTCTGTTTTTAAAAACAGACTTAAGACAAAGCTTTTTAATGATGCATATTACTACATTTTAAAAAGTTTTTTTTATTTATTTTTTATTTTTATTGTTTGTTTTATCTTGAATTTGACTATTTATTTCTTATCTTTTGGATTTTATCTTCTTTTTATCCTTTATTTGACTATTTATCTTCTACCCTTGTTTTCTACCCAGCATTTGATCTTCTATTTATATTTTATTCTTCATCTTGCTTTAACTTTTTATCTTGTTTTTCTGATAAACTGTTCATTAGCATCTGTAAAAGCACATTGAAATGCTCTTATTGTATGAAATGCGCTATATAAATAAATCTGCCTTGCCTTGCCTTGCCTTACAAAACATCAAGTCATATTCATGCACAAGCCAACTAATATACAGTAACCTATACGATAGGCTACTGGAAGACATTAAAGATAATTAGTTAATGTAGCTATAATGTTCCAAAATGTACCAGCAATGTAGTATAGCCTACAGGAATAAAATATTTCCAGCAACAGCCCTGTTTATTTTGTGTTGTTTCAGTTGTCCTACAGTGATTAACGTCTACAACAATAGGTAATTAGCTCTTTACACATAGGCTTCAGTAACTGTTTGGTGCTGCTGTCAGTTGAGCATTGTATAGTTTAAATGTAGCCTATTGAATAATTTGAAATGATACTTTGAATTCAAGCAGAAACTCTTCTTTAATAATTGCTTGTATAGCCTAGGCTATTTGAATATGGAAATCATGTGCTCCATGGCTACCTCTGATCAGTCAGAGTGATAGCCAATGAGGCCTACATCACTTTCAGTGCTCCATGACAGTTAAAAATATATGCATATTTAAGGGTAATGCAAAGATTTTGTATTTAATTAGGTGTGCCCGACCGATTTGAGGGCCGCTTGGGCCAAATATGCCAGGGCCGATTTTTGGTCCCAGTCCGCCCCTGGTGGGCCCCTTGTAATAAAGTTGGTTAAGCTTAATTAATATATTAGTAATATATACACAGACAGATTATAATATTATATCTACACAGATTAGTAATATACACAGACAGACAAAGCTAATGACATGAAGAATGTTTACACAGTAGCTTGTGTCTCACAGTCTGAAAATCCTAATACATCCATTACATTGCATTACATTACATTACATTACATTTGGCTGACACATTTTTAACCAAAGCGACAAACAACATGGCAGACAGTTTAAGTTTTAAAGCTTTATTAATTTTTAGTTTATTAATGTTTTCATTATGACCATGAGTTCATACACACTGAGTCTGTCTTATGTGACTAGCTGTTAACTCTGCTAGCAACTTTCCATGCATTCAGTGCAGTTTAAATGAGTGTGCATGGAAAGTGCAATTCAGCATTTACTGCAGCATTATGTTTATGCATTACCTCCGTATGCTCTACGTCTGTGAATGTTTAGTGAGTCTCTTAGAATATTAATTAACTGTCATTCTGTGCACCTGACCATTCCATGTCGCATGTCTCCATTGCTAGTAGGGCTGACAGTGATGCTATATGAATGATGCCCATTCAACTTAGTGTACTCTTCTTATTTTGCTTGTGTAGATCCTGAAGGCTTGTTTTCTTTTAACTTTTCCTAAAGGAATAAATGTGATGAGCCAATTTTGGTCTCAGTCCCTTCACTGTCTGACTAATAGTTATATATTACTAATTAAGCTTAACCATCTTTATTATAAGGGTCCCCAATACTGATAGGGTCCTATGGGTAGTGGTTCATATTGGGATAGGCAGAAGCACAGTTTAATAACAATTAGTTAAATAATAATAATGTCATTAACTTTTATATTAACATATAGTTTGTAAATAAACATTTAACATGTCAATGATGTAATAACTGTTAATTAGTGCCAAAATGACATTTAGTTAACTAAAACAAATATTAATACAATATTATTTTATGTAAACAACTAATATTTAATTAATAATGAAAAAACTATTAACTTGTGGCAAATAGATATTTTAGTAACAATTAACAAATATTAACAAAGGGTTAATGGCTAGTTTGCCATTTATTATGGCACCTTATTATAAAGTGTTACCGAATATGTTTGTAATGGTAAAATATTTGTAACTGTAGGATGATTTGTAACTGTAAAAATGATCCATACCCGTAGAAAAAAGATTTGTAAGTGTAGGGTATTTGTAATATCGACAATTAATTGTACAGATAATTTTTACAGTTACAAATAATTTTTAGTTTCAAAACGTGACACACACACGTACAAAACATAAAAATTTGTTCATAAAAATGACTGACATACAGTAACATTAAAAAAATCAAAATGCTCAGTCAAATTTGCAAGAAACATGATTTCCAACTTCATATTACCAAACCCGAGAAATTATTCTTGTCTGTTGGGTAGGTATGTTTCACCTTAGTTGGGTAGGTGTGTTTCACCTTAGTTGGGTAGGTGTGTTTCACCTTTGGAGAATTGAAACTGCCCTTCTTTACAGTTACACAGACACAGTGTCGGACCTTCTTGATCCAATCTTCCAAATCAGTACACTACTGCTCCTTACACTACAACAGGGGTCTCACACTCAAATGAGCTGGGGGCCAGTTCTGCCAAAGTCATCTGATTGGAGGGCCACGTCAGAATAATACAAAAAAAGAACAGCTATTTCTGAAAATGCAATTCCCCCCCAAAAAAAAAACATACTAACACAAAACTGTAAACAGAAAGTGCAAGTCTTTTTATCTCTTTTTAGACATATGTGCCAGCAACCTTAGCTTATAAATAAAATCATGATACAATATATATTAATACAAATGATAAAAAACAAAAAAACATAAAAACAGGTATGTCACACCAAACAAAAATATTTTCCTCTCGTAACTTATTTAATCCTTTAGGCGCCAGGGTTAAGAAAACAACACCATTGGATTTTTATATCAACATTTCAAAAGGCTAAGGCTTGAAAATGGTCAGAGATAAAGTTCTACTGTAAATGTAAAAATCTCTGAGTATATCAAACGTTTGTGGAGGGGGTAAATGTACCCATCTAATCTGCCACTGGATGGTAAGCACCTCAAATTATGCACCTTTCAGTAAATACTGGATGTTGAACATATTTGAGCAGGTTTACCTTCTTTTTTGGCATATTACCCACATAACAAATTAACAGGAAAACAGTAGGCCTAAGATGCAAAACAACAATAGTAAACTATTACTATAACCACAAACCGTTATTACAGGCCTACAATAAAGTAGCCTGGTCAAATCAGTTCCAATCGCGGGTGACTTTGTAGTTCTTCAGAGCCCTATTTTTACTACCCCTGCTGTCTGTACCATGTCCATTACGGACACTATCATCACGATTAGCACTGCCAACTCCAGCTATGTTGGGCAGAGGCTAATAAGCATGGTATGCTTAGTGGACACCGTCGTATACGCAAAAGACGCACCTCCATTCACAGACGCACCGTGACTATCACTGTCAAATAGTCAGTGTCAATAGACGATCGATCATAATCTCCAAAAGGCAGATATTCTCCTTCAGAATTTGAATAGGGGAATAACATAGCCTACCGAAGACTTCATCACACGTGAACTTTTTTTCAACATTTGGTGTAGGCCTATATTTCTGCTTCAATTTGTGCAAATCTATGGCCTGCATCGTTTCCGCGTCATTATACAAACAAATGCACGTCTTCGTGTTTCTCGTGTGTAGGCTAATACAAGTATTTCCTGAAAACTTTGTGCAGCGAATTTGGGCTTGAATCAAAGCTCTGGATGCCTAGCAACTAGAGGAGGAGTATCTATCTTCTATTTTAATCAGTGCCATTGTTTGTCGCAATTAAAAGGGCCGAATTACATTATTATTTTGACATTAGGTCGCGGGCCGGTAGTTTGAGACCCCTGCACTGCAGCCTACACTACGCTCTTTACACACTTAACTTTCAGTTTCATTTCTGCCTCTCCACTGAAATAAGTTTCATTTTCTGCTCCTCCACTAATATAAGTTTCACTCTGCTTCCCCACTTGATAAAGCCGTTTTCCTCAGCTAGCTGCCATTTCACTCCACGGGACAGAAGACACACTTAGGAGGAGAGAAAGTTTCAGCTGTAACAGGTCAGTCCTGCACTGTGTTCAACTTTAGGGCTACTCGGCTGGCTCTTCATGTGAATGAATTTGTATGTTTTAATGTTTTAACGAATAAGACAAAATAATTGGTTCATGAAAAAGACCAGAGAGTCAGAATTTGAAAGGTTGGCTTTATCAGTAGCCTAGTGTAGGCTACTATGCTTTCAACCAGTAGGCCTAAGGCAGTGGTTCTCAAATGGGGGTAGGCTACACGTAACCCTGGGGTAAGATTTTAAAATATACATATATTTAAAAAGTAGAATCCATGCAAAAATACTTTAAAAACAATTATTTAATTAATATTTCAGGAAAATGTAAGTTCATAAAATGAATTTTATATTTCAGTAGGCTATTCAATTTAATTATCCTAAAAACCCAGAGTCCCCCCCATACCAGGATGGTTCGACCCAACCTGTTACATCGCCATCACCTGTCAGTCACTGTCAAAACTGAAATGATGGAGTCGTGGTTGAAGTGTAGCGGTAATTCTTGTGAAAACTTGTGATGGCACAGTACTCTGTTTCACAGTACTCTATTTTTTTCTCAACTAAAAATGCTTTGCGCTGGTTAGGGGGTACTTGGCTGAAAAAATATTTCACAGGGGGTACATCACTGAAAAAAGGTTGAGAACCACTGGACTAGGCTACAACTGAAAATTGTGTATTTTGAATACTGACTAAACAAAGAAATAAAACAAAAAAACAATGGCATTATTTAATCCATGAAGCTCAAAGAAGCTGAGGTTAGCCCCAGATTCGAAAAGTGGTGGAGTTAAATTTCGATTCCACCTTTAAAAATGCATTTTCTGCCGCCAGGTGGCAGTGTTGACCACATTTCCAAGATTACACAGGCATTCGCCAGCTGAGCAGGCACTCTTCACAGAATAACCTTTTTTTTGGTGACTCCATTCTTGAATCCTTTGATAAATTATATATTTTATATAATAAATCAGTAGCCTAGATATTGTACTTATTAGGACTTGTCATTAATTTTCTCATTTTTCGTATAAATAACAAAAAAATGCACACCCTCCATGGTGCTGGGAAGGAAAAATAAACTAAGAAAAACGTAGTTACCGCACACTCTATTTTTTTTCTTTTTCTTTTTATCCCAACGTTTTGGCCTGTCAGCCTTTGTCAAGGTTCCTAAAGTAGATACTAGCAAATCCAGTTTTAAAGCACCTGGTGTCAAACAAGAGCATTCTGGGTATCCGAGGTGTGTAATTAAGCTAGATCCAAACAATCCATTATGGTGCAAATACTTACAACATATAAAGGGAGCCTATCATTAAGACGTTATCCAGAAGCAAGAGTGCTCATAAATTACAACATTTACAAAATTGACAAAACAACCATTATACAACAATTGGGTTCTATGGAACTATTTATTTGTTTCTGATTGGCCGAGAGACGTTCCATGAGTTGGAATATCCCTGGACATTTCAACTCAGACTTTGCACAGCCAATAATAAATCACTCCGCGATACAATGCGAAGATTTGATACAATGTTTTCATCCCAGCTCTCCACTATTTCAAGCAATGGGTTACTCCTTAGCAAACCATAACGAAACAGTGCTTCACCACATCTGTGGATTAAGCCACACAGTCAACTCAATGTAAGTAAGATAAACGAGGATGCTAATTGTTCTTAGCATTGATTTATAGATAGATAGATTTATTATTAGCTGTGCAAAGTCTGAGTTGAAATGTCCAGGGATATTCCAACTCATGGAACGCCTCTCGCCAATCAGAAACAAATAAATAGTTCCATAGAACCCAATTGTTGTATAATTAAGCAATATAGCACAGTGAGAGTGGGATTGGTCATGGATATTCCCGCGGCTGTTGTTCGCCGTAGCCTCGTTTCTGACGGCAACAACAGCCGGAATATCCATGACCAACCCCACTCTCACTCGTGCTATATTGCTTAAGCATACATCATATCAAACACTTCAAGTTGCATTTTAGTAAAATTACTTGTCTATTGACTAATCACAAGTTACATAATAAATACACATCATTAAGTTCCATTCATTAAGTTATTTCAGTATATTATATAAATTGTGTCTTTATCTAATTCATCATAGTCAATAATTATATCAAATGCATGTTTTCCTCAGTACAAATAAATCACAAATATTGTCACTTCCAATCAGATCCAACAATTTATGTCCACATTCAAACATGTCCGTATAAAGTTTCTTTTAAATAAGTCTATTTCTTTTAAATAAGTCTATTGTTAGATTCTCTGGTTGTTGCGTTGTGTTTTAGTTCTAATGTCTGTATTGAAGATGGTCAATAAAGCTTGACAGCGGGATCAGGATCAGCGATTAGATGATGATTTATTGTAGATGGTACAACAATGAATAACAGCACACAGGCTAAGTCCCCATCAGTAAAACTGTGCAGAGTCCTCATGCAGAAAATGTGTCAGAATATTATTATTTTTTTCAAAGATTTTTGCCACGATGGATGACTCAAAATGCCCCCTGTGGTCATCTACTTGTCATTGAACAGAGAGGTGCAGAGAGGTCCTAACAAGTCCTGTATCTGTACAGTAGGAAGAAAATTCCATGGCATCCTGGTCCGTATCGTCAAATTAGCAGGCGTGTTTGATTTTGCAGCCTGTACAGATCTGGCTGAATCTTTCAATACAGTCATTACATTTAGCTAGATCTGTGCAGCGCTGATTCGATCGAACGGGCCCGCTGATTCCAGTAAACATTGCTTTACTAAAACGTGTGTGTGACAAGCAGAGTATAGCCTACATTCAACTGCACTTGCCTAATATTTGAACTCATTCAAATTGAAATTAATTTCACTGTGATCTCACAGGCTACGAGAAAACAGTTTTACATTAGTTACACTATAACACTGGTGACCCTGTCCATGTTTTGCTGATTTCTCACTGTTTTTTTTTATTATTATTTTTTGCCATTTGGAAAAGATTCAGATTTTTGGATTTCTTGATATCAACTTGGCATCATGGTTTTAAATATACACGGCACTTCAAAAATAGCCAACTGGCGTCTTATCTGCACACATTTTGAGCTATCAGCGTGTATGTCAACGCCACGTAAACATACACGGCACTTATTGTCTCACTTCCGAGTGTATGTCAATGCCAAGTATATGGCGCCCTCTAGGGTTAGGGTTAGGGTTATGGTTAGGCAATGCCGTTGATAAACACGCCAAAATGCTATTATGCGTTAGATAACACGCTAGTGGCCATTGGCGTGTCATACGCAGTTCATGATATCAGTCTGGATCTTCTGAGTATTGGACTGTTTTTATGAACTGTGATCCTACCCTGCTTTTCAGATTCCTTTGTCATTAAAGTCTCTTTTTATATCAATTCCTGTGTCTGCTATTGGGTCCAATCCTCGGACTGTGACGGTATGGTAATCATGGGAGGGGTGAGGCTCTCACATCTGCATTTGGCAACTGAGCCAATGCCTCTAACACAATGAGATAGTCCACAATATGGCACAAGGCATTTGACGAGTGTGTTAACGTCTTGTGTTCCCACTCAGAGAACTGAGGTTATATACATAATCATATGTTTCGTTTTCCAGCTGAAATCAACACCATGGCCTCATGTGGAGATGATACCATAGAGACAGCAGCCCTGGGAAGACCATTCCAGCTCGGGATGCTGTACGACTGCCGAAAAGATGCGCTTATTCCAGGTAGGACCTCATGGATGCAGAGCTGCCAACCCTCACGCATTGGTGATTGGTGTAAGAGTGCGTGGAGCCAATCAAAATGAATGAATCTCACTTTCAATGTGTGAGAGTTGGCAGCTCTGTGGATGTGTTGACTAAACTAGTTAATATGGTAACAACCTGTATGTTATTGATGTGTGCATTGTGTGTTCTTTGTGTGTGCCTATTAACTTGCTCCACCAATAGCTGCAGCGCATGAATTGTTGTGTCAGTCATTGGCTGCGGGGAGGCTGGCAGAGTAGCTGGGGGCAGGGGCGCCGGGTTATCAGAATTGTTACATTAAAGGAGAAGTTCGGTGTGATATTGACCTAATATAAAGTGTGTTAAAACATGATATCGAGTGTGAACTCATAGCTCATCTCGGCTTGTCCCCTGCACTCCAAAATCTGGCGCTAGTTAGCCAATGCTTCCAACAGGTTTTCAAAGTAGGTGCCTCGGGCATCGGCCTAGCCATGCAAATAAATCACTGTTTTACACCATTTAGGAGGCTCAAAGTAGCTCCACACTTCATTGGTAGACTTCCGAGGGCCCTGACATTTAAAACGAGACATTGAGAAGTTTACCGTTCGCCGCCATCTTGAATTTAGTCACGATAAGTCGAGCGACGAGTACGAATTAACAGGTTTGATAAGGGATCAGATTCCAAAAATAACTAGAAAATGTAATTTCGAGGAAATTACCAGTGCATGAAAATATAAACATACTGTATATTAACATAAAATGCAAAACAAACTTTTATTTGATAACAGTTGGCAGAAGTCATAGTTGATAACAACTGACAGTTGAAATGGCTGAACAGTTAAATAGTTGAGTAGTTTAAAAAGTTAAATAGAGATAGTGTAATGGATGTTGATAGACAGAAAGTTGAATGGATGTTGATAGGCAGATTGTTTAATGGATGTTGATGGGATAGTTTAATGGGTAGATGAGTGAATGGTTTGTATAGGATGAATGGATAGAAAGTTGGATGGAATGTGCCTTATATCCTTGTAGAATGGAGATACACAGAGAGAGTTGGCCTAATTGAGCAGAAAGCAGTTGATACAGGTGCAATCAGTTTAACTAGCTTTTTGATGGGACCTAGTTGAGCAGTTGGAAGTTGATACAGGTGCAAATCAAGTTAATTAGCCCATTATGATGTCATAGTCCCCATATAAAGTCTATGGGGAAAAATAAGCTTGTTTTTTGTTAATATCTCAAAAAGTATAAAGTTTACAAAAGTGAAAAATACATTCCTCAAGTGTCCTTTTCAAGACCTACGTTACAAAGTTTGAACGAAGTTTCTACATTAAACGGTTGAAGCTGAATTAGACGCAGAAATTTGGTGGGAAGAATAACTAAAAAATGTAATTTTGAGGAAATTACCAGTGCATGAAAATATAAACATACTGTATATTAACATAAAATGCCAAACAAACTTTTATGTGGAAACAGTTGGCAGGAGTCATAGTTGATAACAACTGACAGTTGAAATGGCTGAACAGTTAAATAGTTGAGTAGTTTAAATAGTTAAACTAGAAAATGTAATTTCGAGGAAATTACCAGTGCATGAAAATATAAACATACTGTATATTAACATAAAATGCCAAACAAACTTTTATTTGGAAACAGTTGGCAGGAGTCATAGTTGATAACAACTGACAGTTGAAATGGCTGAACAGTTAAATAGTTGAGTAGTTTAAATAGTTAAATTATTTAATAGTGAATTATTGTAGTGATTATATTTATTTTGAAACAGTTGTGGGCAGAGGAAATAGTAGTCTTAAGAGAGCCAGATTGTATGCTTAAAGCCTGAGACAGAGTATATAGTTTAAAAGTTGAATGTAGATAGTGTGATGGATGTTGATAGACAGAAAGTTGAATGGATGTTGATAGGCAGATTGTTTAATGGATGTTGATGTATAGTTTAATGGGTGGATGAGTGAATGGTTTGAAGAGGATGAATGGATAGGAAGTTGGATGGAATATGCCTTATATCCTTGTAGAATGGAGAGACACAGAGAGTTGGCCTAGTTAAGCAGAAAGCAGTTGATACAGGTGCAATCAGTTTAACTGGCCCTTTGATGGGTCCTAGTAGTGAGCAGCTGGAAGTTGATACAGGTGCAAATCAAGTTAATTAGTCCATTGTGATGTCATAGTCTAATGCAAAGTCTATGGGGAAAAATAAGCTTGTTTTTTATTAATATCTCAAAAAGTATAAAGTTTACAAAAGTGAAAAATACATTCCCCACGTGTCCTTTTCAAGACCTACGTTACAAAGTTTGAACGAAGTTTCTACGTTAAACGGTTGAAGCTGAATTAGACAAGAAATTTGGTGGGAAGAATAACTAGAAAATGTAATTTCGAGGAAATTACCAGTGCATGAAAATATAAACATACCGTATATTAACATAAAATGGCAAACAAACTTTTATTTGGAAACAGTTGGCAGGAGTCATAGTTGATAACAATTGACAGTTAAATAGTTGAGTAGTTTAAATACTTAAATTATTTAATAGTGAATTATTGTAGTGAGGACATGTATTTTGAAACAGTTGTGGGCAGTGGAAATAGTAGTCTTAAGAGAGCCAGATTGTATGCTTAAAGCCTGAGACAGAGTATATAGTTTAAAAGTTGAATGTAGATAGTGTAATGGATGTTGATAGACAGAAAGTTGAATGGATGTTGATAGGCAGATTGTTTAATGGATGTTGATGTATAGTTTAATGGGTGGATGAGTGAATGGTTTGAAGAGAATGAATGGATAGAAAGTTGGATGGAATGTGCCTTATATCCGTGTAGAATGGAGAGACACAGAGAGGGCCTAGTTAAGCAGAAAGCAGTTGATACAGGTGCAATCAGTTTAACTGGCCCTTTGATGGGTCCTAGTTGAGCAGCTGGAAGTTGATACAGGTGCAAATCAAGTTAATTAGTCCATTGTGATGTCATATTGCTAATGTAAAGTCTATGGGGAAAAATAAGCTTGTTTTTTGTTAATATCTCAAAAAGTATAAAGTTTACAAAAGTGAAAAATACATTCCTCAAGTGTCCTTTTCAAGACCTATGTTGAGCTCAATGCAAATCAAACCAGCTAATAGGCTAACTGAAATAACACCCATGCCAATCTCTAGGTATGGTGAAGGGTATGTGATGATGTGGGGCTATTTTAATTCCAAAGGCCAAGGTAACTTTATCAGGATGCACAGTATTCTGGATCCATGAAATAACTGGCCTTAAAAAATAAAAATCTGCCTGTCTCTATGGGAATTTAACATAGGGGTGGGAATACTTATGACCCCTGTATTTTAAGGAAGAACATTTATTTTTTTATGATACATTATTCATTCACTAAGAAAATTGGTGTCCTTAAAGGTTAGATATTTCCTCATTTTTCACTTAAGGCATTAAGATCAATTTCCAAAAGATGATTTTATATTCCTCTTTTCAGTCAACTTTAGCATGGGTGCTAATACTTTTGGCCATCACTGTATATAGGGTCAAAAGGTCATATGACCAGAAAAGACGTAGACACTCTACAAAAGGTGACCATCTGCACATCAACACAGTAGAAAGGAAAGGAAAAATAAAATAAAAAATAATGTATAATAAATATACAGTGACATTCACATCAGTACATCACTATAAAAACAGGTGAAATTGATGTCTTCATTTAGACCTTGATATTCCCTGGCATTCAGGCGATGTATCCAGAAAGACTCTCGTTGGTTTAACCTCTGTAACCTATTGCCACACCTCACCATAGGTCTGACATGCTCAATGCCCTGTATAGTTAAAAAGGAGTCGTTCTTATTATGGTACTTGTTAAAGTGTCTAGCCATGGGTTAATCTTTATTCACCACTCTGATGGCATATTTGTGTTCGGCAAGACGGTCCCTTAAGCGTCTTTTTGTGCAGCCGACATAAAAGAAACCCTCCTCACAAGGACATGCCAAACAATAGATTACAAATTACAGTCACAGTTACAATTACAGTTGTGTTACAATTAATAAAATCCCTCAGTTCTTATGTATTGTTGGTTCTTGCGTCCAGAAAACATTTGGATTGGTTAACATTGGCACAATGGGGGCAATGCCTACATTTAAAAGTACCTACAGGTTTTCTAAGCCAAGAGTCTTTTAGCTCAGGTGGGAGGTATGAGCACATCAATTTATCCCTAAGAGTAGGCACACGTCTGAACGATACCACTGGAGGTTCAGGAAACACTTGGCTATCACTCTCAATGATCGACCAGTTTTTCCTTACGATGTTTTTAATTTTTGCCGCATGTCTACTGTACTGTAACCAAACCATTATCTTAAATAGTCTAATATCATGCTAAAGTCGCACATGAATCTTCAAGCAAGCAAAATTATGCTTTGAAGTAAATAAAGTGTTTATTGACTTTTCATTGTTTAACTAATTTTTCAACAGGTATAACCTTGTGGGATCAAGAACAACTACAGAAGAATACAAGTGTGCAGCAACAAATTAAAACGGAATTTGATGTCATAACATCAGATACAATGGAGGAGAAGTCAAATTCATTAAAGATCTCCGGCTCAATGAAACTAAGTCTCTTGGGAGGTCTGGTGGATGTGGGAGGATCAGCTAAATATTTCCAAGACACAAAGAAATCTCACAAACAAGCACGTGTGATTCTTCAGTACAAAACAACAACACAATTTGAAACATTAACAATGTCTTACCTGGCTCGTGGACAAGTGTCTCATCCTAACGTGTTTGAAGATGACACTGCCACTCATGTCGTCACAGCCATCTTGTACGGAGCTAGTGCCTACTTTGTGTTTGACAGAGAATCATCATCAGAGGATAAGAAGGAACAAGTGGAGGGGGAGGTTAACATCACCTTCAATAAACTGAAAAACCTCACAGTAGATGCTGATGCCTCTTTCAACATGGATGAAAGAGAGAAATCAGCAGTTGACAAATTTAGCTGCACATTTCACAGAGATTTTAAGTTACCCACCAACCCAACGTCCTTCAGTGATGCTGTGAGAGTTTACAGAGACCTTCCAAACATGCTGGGAGAGAATGGAGAACATGCTGTTCCACTCAGGGTGTGGCTGTACCCTCTCTGGAAGTTGGATTCAAGAGCTGCAAGACTGGTAAGAGACATCAGCAATGACCTGATCAGATATTCTTCAGACACCATAGAGAGTTTTACCAAGACAGAGATCAGATGCAGAGACATACTGAAAGACACTGCAGCTGCAGCATTTCCCACATTGGCAAAGAATGTTGAGAATTACATGCAGATGTGCCATCAGTACAAGCTGGACTTCATGCACAAGCTCGGGTCAGTGCTTCCTTCGATCCGAGGGGGTGTGAAAGAGGGGAGTGCCCTATTAGACATTCTGAAGGCGCATGAGAGTTCTCCATTCAACAGCAAAGACCTGGATCACTGGCTTACAAACAAGGAGAAGGAATCAGAAACACTGAAATCCTTCCTCAAGCAACTGAATAAACTGGATGTACAAATGTATGTGGATTTGGATGACCTCTTGAATGATGTAAATGTCAAAAATGTTGTGAGCTTTTCATTTACCTCTCTAGATGAGCCTGATCATTTCCTGTTGAAACTGTCAAATGACCTCAAGCCATTGGGAATGTTGAAAACGTCTGATGTAGAATCATCAGATCTACAGGGTAGAAACAATGATTGGCTGTCCAGTGATATTAGACAAAAAATGAGGGGACAGTTGAAACTGTTTGAAGAGCTGAAGAGGATGAGCACCAGTGATGACACCAAATTCATAGTTGTTTCAAAATACGATGAGAGTCATCCTGGTGCATGTATTTTCATATATGAAGATGGAAATGATGATGCAATCCGCTTTGTTCCTCCATCAAAACCTGCCACTCCAACCACTACTGGTGTTTCATATGACAGTGTAACAGTTCAGGTGTCTGACCCAGACTCTGCCACTGTAGAGTACCGAGTAGAATACAGAGAGAAACAGAATCAGGAGACTGAATGGAAATCCCACCCAGTGGAGAGGAACCAAGGGGCAGTAACTCTATCAGGACTGAAGCCAGAGACAGAGTATGAGATCAGAACCACAGCTGTGGGCAAACTCGGCTATGCTGTCGGCAGTGACATCTGCAGAGCTGTAACTCTCTCAGTAGTCCGCCCACCAAATCAGCTAAAAGTCTCTGAAGTGAAGACAAATTGTATCTCCCTAACATGGAGCATCCCATCTGACCAAACATGTGAATCCTTAAAAGAGTATGTCATTGAATACAGAACAAAACAGGAGACCAAATGGAAATCCCACCCAGTGCAGAAGAACCAAAAGGCAGTGACTCTATCAGGACTGAAGCCAGAGACTGAGTATGAGATCAGAGCCACAGCTGTGAGTAAATTCAGGTACACTGTCAGCAGTGAGGTATGCAGAGCCGTAACCCAAACAGTGTGCCCACCAAATCAGCTAAAAGTCTCTAAAGTGAAGACAAATTGTATCTCCCTAACATGGAGCATCCCATCTGACCAAACATGTGACTTTGTAAAAGAGTATGTCATTGAATACAGAACAAAACAGGAGACTGAATGGAAATCCCACCCAGTGCAGAAGAACCAAAAGGCAGTGACTCTATCAGGACTGAAGCCAGAGACTGAGTATGAGATCAGAGCCACAGCTGTGGGCAAACTCGGCTACATCACTGTCAGCAGTGATGTCTGCAGAGCTGTAACTCTCACAGCAGTTCCATCAAAACCTGCCACTCCAAAGACCCCTGATGTTTCACATGACAGCATAATAGTTCAGGTAATAGTTCAGGTGTCTGACCCAGACTCTGCCACTGTAGAGTACCGAGTAGAATACAGAGAGAAACAGAATCAGGAGACTGAATGGAAATCCCACCCAGTGCAGAGGAACCAAGAGGCAGTAACTCTGTCAGGACTTAAGCCACAGACTGAGTATGAGATCAGAGTCACAGCTGTGGGCAAACTTGGGTACGCTGTCAGCAGTGACATTTGCAGAGCTGTAACTCTCATAGCAGTTGGTCCACCAACTGAGGTAAAAGTGACTGAAGTGAAAGCAACCTCTATCACCCTGACATGGAGCTCCCCATCTGTTCAACACTGTGAATCAGTAAAGCGATACATCATTGAGTTCAGGGAGGAGAGCAGAAATCAGTGGCAGACCAAACATACCAAGAAGGAGATGTACTTTTACACCCTGAAAAACCTTAAAGGGAACACAACCTACTCCATCAGGATGTGCACAGATGTTGGTGTTGGAGTAAGTGAACCTGGTGAAGAATTACAGATTAAAACTAAGAAAGGACCACTGGATAGAACAAAGTTCACTCCCCTGCCAGGTAATCCATCAGTCTACCTATATAAGCCAACCGGAGGTGGCAATCTCAACAAAAAGGTTTTTGGAAGTGCACCAGTCAAAAACCTATCAAACAAAACCATCATGGTTGTTGGAGCTACTGGATCTGGCAAGACCACCCTCATCAACGGCATGATCAACTACACACTTGGAGTCGAGTGGGAGGACAACTGGAGGTTTAAACTGATAAATGAAGAAACCAGCAAAACACAGGCATGCAGTCAGACTTCAAACGTGACAGCCTATCAGATTCACCACACAGATGAATTCCAAGTTCCATATTCTCTCACCATCATCGACACTCCAGGGTTTGGGGACACCAGAGGAATCAAACAAGACAAAGAAATCACAGAAAAAATAAGAAACTTTTTCTCAGTCAAGGGTGGAATTGATAGCATTGATGCAGTGTGTTTTGTAGTGCAGTCTGCATTGGCTCGTCTAACACACACACAGAAGTACATCTTTGATGCCATCCTCTCCATTTTTGGGAAGGACATCGCCAGCAACATCATTGCTCTGGTCACCTTTGCTGATGGCAAATCACCCCCAGTACTGGAGGCAATCAAAGCTGCTGACATCCCATGTGCTACTAACCCAGATGGCTCCCTTCTTCATTTCAAATTCAACAACTCTGTGCTTTTTGCAAAAAATACAGAAGCCAGCAGTGATGAGGACAACTTTGATTACATGTTCTGGAAAATGGGCAAAGTCAGCATGAACAAATTCTTCACTCATCTAGCCAGCATGCAACCCCAGAGTCTGACCCTGACAAAAGAAGTTCTTCAAGAGCGCAGAGAGCTTGAGGCGACTGTTGAGGGGTTGCAGCCTATGATACGAAAAGGTTTGTCCAAACTGGAGGAAATAAACACCACAAAAGCTGCACTGCAAAACCACGAGACCCACATGAAGGCAAATGAGGACTTTGAATTTGAAGTAGAGGTAGAACATTCTGAGAAGATTGATATTCCATCAGGAAAATTCATCACCAACTGCCATGGGTGCAACTATACGTGCCACTATCCTTGTTATATACCAAAAGATGAGGACAAAAGTGGGTGTTCTGCCATGAAAAATGGAAGCTGCATAGTGTGTCCAGGAAAATGCCATTGGACTAAGCATTTCAACATGACCTACCGATGGGACACAACACGTGTGACAGAGAAGCGGACGTATCAGGAACTGAAGAGTAAATATGAGACGGCACTGGGAGAGAAGATGAGCATGGAGAAAATAGTTAAACAGCTGGAAGTAGAATATGAGCAGGTGCAGGGGAAAGTTGTTAAAATTATGGACACTGTAACTAAATGCCTGAGACGCCTGTCAGAGATTGCCCTTCGTCCAGATCCTTTGTCTACTCCAGATTACATTGATCTCCTGATACTGTCAGAGGAGCGGGAGGCCAAACCTGGTTTTATGGAGCGTATTAAAGAGTTACAGGAAGTAAGACAAGGTGCAGTTCTCCTGCAGAAGGTGGCAGAGAGAGTAGATCTAACTGCAAAAGAGAAGTCAAAATGGCAGAAGATTAAGTCAAATGTCAAGGGGCTTTTCACTGATTTTTTGTCACACTTTGAATGATATGTCTTCTGACCAGCAGAATGTGACATTTAATATACAGATTTAATCTTTGTGTTTTTGCAGTATATATTCAGTAGTTGCAGTCTATATGTACAATCCTGTTAACCTTGCACCCCTGAAGGTCTGCAACCCATAATGAAACGGTCCATGAAATAATTAACTAGAAATGATAAAACTGTGCTGTATCGTTAATGCATAGATCATTTACACCAATATACAAATAGCTTAGTGTGTGTCCATTACTCCCACCCACGTTATCTTTGTCCAGTAGAAACCCTGATATGATATGACGGGGACACATCATGTCTAAGGGTCTGAACTTTTCTTGCTGTTTCTTTTTATCTAGCTAACAAGCACCGATAAATAGTCTGTTAACATTCTCAAGAGATGCTGAGTGTCAGGTGAAAGAAAGCTGTCTGGGTGATGTTTGTGATGTAAGTCAAAAGAGACAGAGAGTTCATAAAAATGGTCTGAAATATTTAGATGATTTTTAAAAAAAAAAAATGGCATCTAAGAGTATAAATGCTAATAGGTTGATCTGTCATGATTATTTGGGGGTCCTTGGAAAATGTTCTGCTGTTATACTGTACATATGGGTTTATGTAATACATCTTTTTAGTCAACTTTACCAATAAATTGTGGAGGGTCCTGTACTTGATCGTTTCTTGTTGGTTATGAGTACTTAGCAGAAACTTTTATTGTCTTCACACACTTTAGTCTTGTTTAATGGACTCGTGTATCCTGTTCTAATAACTGTCAACTGAATTCAAAGCTTAAATAGAATTGCTGACTCACAGCACAGATGATGCTGATATCTGCTCCATGTTGTGGGATTTATTGGGCATTTAGCAGTCGAAAAATTGATGAGAATAACGAGTGTTTATGACAGTGAGTGGTATATGTTTGTGCGTGTGTATCTGTGTGTGTGTGTGTGTGTGTGTGTGTATGTGTGTGCGTGTGTGAGAGAGTGATTGATTGATTGTTTTTAATAAGAAACTTCTGTTCTACCATAATGTTAATAAAGAATTTTAAGCAATCAAATCAATGAAAAACGAATTGTCTTTGTACGTTATCTGTGAAAAGAATAAACACCATAAAGCAAAACAATAAAGCCACAGGGCTGGATAAATAATAATAAATAAACAATAAAGCCACAGGGCTGGATAAATAATAATAAATAAACAATAAAGCCACAGGGCTGGATAAATAATAATAAATAAACAATAAAGCCACAGGGCTGGATAAATAATAATAAATAAACAATAAAGCCACAGGGCTGGTTTCACTGTGGTCCTTGAAAAATGTGAGCTTGGTAGTGCGTTCAAACCATTGTTTGCGGGTGTAAGCATGTGTTTTTAAGTGTATGTACTGTACGTATGTGCATATGAGTGATATGCAAAATACAGAATACAGTCATTCATACAGTCCAAGCATCACACACACAGTACATCCATACAACATAAAACAAGAGTAGAAAGTGCAGCTACTGCTCAGCCAGGGATGATTTATAATTCCCAATAGTGCCAATTTGTTATGACTCTTGTCTTTAGCAGATGCTTTTGTCCAAAGCGACTTACAGAATATGGATCTTACAATAGTAAAAAATGAACAGTAAACAATTTTTGAATGTTGGTCAGCCAACACATTAAGCAAAACCGTAATAATAACAATAATGCAAAGTAGTAATAAGAACAATAATATCAATAAATATCAATAATGAAACTCAACAAATACCATAAATATACAAACTATAAGTCTAAGAATTAATTAAGTGCAAGCTGAACAGATACAGTAAGTCTTTAGACCCCTCTTGAAAGATCCAAAACTATCGCAGGAATGCAGAACACTAGAGGCAACCTATTGCACCAACTAGGAATCACTGAGGGAAAGTCTTGAATTTGACCTCCATAGTGTTTATGGCCGGTTGACATAACAGTTCAGCAAACAGTTGTAGTGTGCACATCCCACCTTCTGGCATCATTTGCCTGAAGAAGACCCAGCAGGGTCGAAACGTTGCAATAAATAATTGGGAGTCAATAGCAGTGTTGCGGACATTATATTTTTTCAAATCGGTTGACATAACAGACCGTCATCAGAGGACTGCAGTAGGCGATTGGGAATCAGAGCTGGATTGTAAGGGGGGAAAGAGAGCAGGGGACAAACATGCTCCTCACGGATGATGAGCGTTGCCCGCTCACAGGTTTGCGCGTGTATGAACAAAAGACAGGCTGGTGAAGCAATGGTACTGTTACGAGAAACAATGATTAATCTGACTCCATATAATTAAGAACTCGACCTTGAATAATTACCAAGTAGGCTAGTTTATCAACTATAGCTGAACATTGGCATACGAGAATAGAGATATGGTGGGAGAATTAACAATTTATTTAACCAGTAAGCTTAAAAGATAGATGTGACCAATAGCACTTGCCATTTGCGCCATTTAAAATTTCAGCCACAGCCAGCCAATAATTTTGTAAGCCAAATTAAGGTGCCATCTGATAAATTTAGGCTGAGCCAGCTAGAATTATTTCCATCAAATAATACTTCTATCACATAGACATACACACACAAATAAACAACAATAAACAATAAACTAGATCTATTTTCACACTGGATTCACCACAACACACACTGTAGCCTATAAGGCAAAATGTGACTGTCCTGTATGTAAGATATGCAGGCTCTGAGGCAGTTAAAGAGTCCGTGGCACACCGATCACATACACTTCAGAGAGAAACAGACAGCGCTCTCTGTGACAGAACTGTGGTGACGGTCATAAGATATCTCAATACTCTCAAGTGAATATAATAAGGCGCACAAAAAGTCAATTCTAGTGCCCCGTTGGCTCTGCTGAATAATCCTGAACCTAAAGACTTGACCCATGACTTAAATACAGTATAAGGACACATAATAGAAGCATAAATAAGACATATAAGGACATTAACTAGGCTACGTACAGTATGAATATAAATCTATTTGTCTATCTCTGTCTGTGTACACACAGTACATATACTGTAGGATATATAAACCATGATGTTTGCACTGTCTATTATTAACCTACAGAGGGCAGTGAGTGTGCATCTCTCTATGTCCAGTTGTGAGGACTGATGTGCTTGTGAGTGGGTGGTTGCCAGGGAAATCTCCACCTGCCCTGCCCTACTCACACCTCTGTCATGACAACGCCTTATGTCAAACTTATATTTTGATATTAATGATTTTAAACATTTCACTGATGCTCGCATCATCTAAGGTTTTACATGAGCTAGCACTTCCCTCACAGAGTCCGTTAAAGCTGAAAGACAGTAGCAGTAGACTCACCCAAGCAACCACCTGAGGGGAGTGTGTAGTGTAGTACAGGGAGTGTCCACCAGAGAGTGTGTAGTGCAGTACAGAGAGTGTCCACCAGAGGGAGTGTGTAGTGCAGTACAGACACAGCAAGTATTTGCAAACAGCCTTTTAAAACAGAGACAACAACTAGCACCAACCAACACCAACTGGAATACTTAATACCTAATGAGTTAAGATAAGTGGTGTAGTCTAGTTAGCTGTAGTGGGTATACTGTGATGTAGTCTAGCAAATGTTAATACCTTTCCATGCCTATTTTAAGTGGGTATACTGAGATGGTGATGCTTTTGAAGTGGGTATACTGCGTAGTCCTGTGTATCATGTAGACTCCACCACTGGTTAAGACTGAGCAACAACTTTCCAACTTTTAAACGTAAACTCAAAACATGGATTTAGGCAAACCACACTTGTAATTACATCTCTAATATGTACACTCTTATTATTTCCCCAAAGTAAAGTGTATTCAGCTATCTAACCTATATATTTTCTAAAAGCCCATACTCTCTAGATGTGACATAGCAGGAGTTTGGATTTGACCGAACCACTTTCAGTCGTTTGCCTCGATCTAATCCTATATTATATACTGTAGGTGAAAAAGTGCACGACGGATACATTTTAGCCTATGTAATTCATGGAAAGCTAAATTATCCATCTAAACTGTATATTTTCTATCCATCCATCTACAGTACATATGATATAACATAGATTAAGACATATCCTATCATCCCACACACTTGCATACACCTACCTACACATGTATGCAATTACTGCAATGGGCTTTTCACAGGCCTTCCTGAAAGACTATCAAACAGCTTCAGGTGATGCAAAACGCAGCAGCTAGGGTTCTCAAGAAAACTAAAATAATTCAACACATTATTCCAATTCTGAAATCCCTGCACTAGTTTCATAGAATTTACTTTAAAGCACTAGTTAGTTTATTAGTTGTTCCCCTTAGAAAAAATCTTTTTCACATTTTCCACACCGCTTTTCATACATTGTTACAGGCACATGATGGCACATACATGGTCACAGACATAGGAATGACAAATACAGACATACACATTTCATACACCATAGACATTTGACACAGACATAATGTTGGGGGTTCATGGGGAAAACATATATTATTGCACTGCATATATTTATCACTACTGCTTATAAATCACTAAATGAAGCAGGACCTAATTACCTTTCAAACATTCTTCAGCAGTAGGCTACACATCTTTCCTCTCAGGTCTCAGGAGAAAAAACAGTTAGTAAAACCTGCTTTCACCTTACCTCTCAGGTCTCAGGAGAAAAAACAGTTAGTAAAACCTGCTGTTAGAACTAAACAGTGAAGGAGTTTTTATCTGTTATGCTGTTCAGCTCTTCAGATCAGATGATATAAAAAAGGTCCAAACTGAAAGGTCCAAACTGACTAGACTCAAGACCAAACTGTTATCAGATACCTTCAGCTAACTGATCAAATACACTTCATGCTATCATTGAATTCTGCATGTCTTTTTATTATTCTACCTTGTGTCTTTAAAGTTTTCATTTTACTTTACTTTTGAAACTATTCTTTAAAGGTGCCCTGCCACACAAAAACGTTTTTACTTGTATTTTTTTAAATATGTTTAGGTCCATTTGTGTTTGTGATGTTGTGAATGTGAAAATGAACAGCTAACTCCTCTGTCAGCTCTAGCCACTGAAAAGAAATAAGCGGAGAAATCAGGCCAATTGCAAAAGTTCTTCAGATTGACGTGGAATTGATGAGCTCATTACTATTCATGAGCTCGCCCAGTTCAGACCACGCCCACAAAATTCGTTTAGCTCTGTGACAGTTTTCGTAGGCCTATGCAAGGATGGCTGAATGTCAACGGGCTTGTGCGCTATGCACGAATAGAACTTCAACAATTTTGCCCCGAGAACACAGACTTGAGGATCAAATGGCTTCAGTTAATTTTTTGGAACAATGCCACAGGCTTTGCAAAAAGGTTGCTGTTGAAGCCTGGAGCAGTAGGCTACCCTCACGGCAGTCTACGACCAGTGCCCAGTCCGTAAGTAAAACGTTATTGTCAACTCAAGGAAATGTTATGTTATACAGGTTTAATGCACTCACTAGCCTAGCAGGTTTAATACCCATTTGGACAATGCTCGCACTCGCTAGCCAAGCTAAGTTCATGCCATCTACCATCGTGATAAAAAGAAACAATTTGATAGCCAATGGAGCCAAATTTACAATGCCCTCAGAACCCCCTTTACTTATGTTTTTGTTGTTGTTGTGTATGTGAATGTGGATCATGTGCCGGGTGTATGGGCGGTGTGGGTTAATGGTGTTAATAGGGGCGGGTGTGGGTTAATAGGGGCGTGTGTGGGTTACTAGGGGCGGGTGTGGGTTAATAGGGGCGGTGTGTGGGTTAATAGGGGGGTTAATAGGGTGTGTGGGGAGAGGTGAGGGGTGGGTTAATAGGGGGGGAAGGTGGGTGGAAGGGGGGTTAATAGGGGCGGGTGTGGGAGAGGTGGGTGGAAGGGAGGTGGGTTAATAGGGGCGGGTGTGGGAGAGGTGGGTGGAAGGTAGGGTGGGTTGGGGGAAGGGAGGTGGGTTAATAGGGGCGGGTGTGGGAGAGGTGGGTGGAAGGGAGGTGGGTTAATAGGGGTGTGGGAGGGGTGGGGGAGAGGTGGGTTGGGGGAAAGGGAGGGGGTGGGGTTGGGGAAGGTGGGGAAGGGAGGGTGGGTTAATAGGGGCGGGTGTGGGAGAGGTGGGTGGAAGGTGGGTTGGGGGAAGGGAGGTGGGTTTGGGGGTGGGTGTGGGAAGGGAGGTGGGTTGGGGGAATAGGTGGGAGGGTGTGGGAGGTGGAAGGGAGGTGGGTGGGGGAAGGGAGGTGGGTTAATAGGGGGTGGGTGTGGGAGAGGTGGGTGGAAGGTAGGGTGGGTTGGGGAAGGGAGGTGGGTTAATAGGGGCGGGTGGGGAGGTGGGTGGAAGGGAGGTGGGTTGGGGGGAGGGAGGTGGGTTAATAGGGGCGGTTAATAGAGGTGGGTGTGGGGAGGGTTAATAGGGTGGAAAGGTAAGGTAGGTGGGTTGGGGGAAGGGAGGTGGGTTAATAGGGGCGGGTGTGGGAGAGGTGGGTGGAAGGGAGGTGGGTTGGGGGAAGGGAGGTGGGTTAATAGGGGCGGGTGTGGGAGAGGTGGGTGGAAGGGAGGGTGGGTTGGGGGAAGGGAGGTGGGTTAATAGGGGCGGGTGTGGGAGAGGTGGGTGGAAGGTAGGGTGGGTTGGGAAGGGAGGTGGGTTAATAGGGGCGGGTGTGGGAGAGGTGGGTGGAAGGGAGGTGGGTTGGGGGAAGGGGAGGTTGTGGGAATAGAGGTGGGGGAAGGGAGGTGGGTTGGGGAAGGGAGGTGGGTTAATAGGGGCGGGTGTGGGAGAGGTGGGTGGAAGGTAGGTGGGTTGGGGGGAAGGGAGGTGGGTTAATAGGGTGTGGGAGGTGGGTGGAAGGGAGGGTGGGTTGGGGAAGGGAGGTGGGTTAATAGGGGCGGGTGTGGGGGAGAGGTGGGTGGAAGGTAGGGTGGGTTGGGGGGAGGTGGGTTGGCAGGGGTGGGTCGGTATAACCAATAATAAGCCAATCTGATAGCCAATCAGAGTCAAGCAGCTTAGCTCGTTGAATATTAATGACAACTGGCGCAAATCCAGCTGAGTCTTCCTGCAGGCTGGGATGTGCACAAAGTCTCCTTGAAAGAGAACTTCAGACATTACCACAAGTAATGAAATACGTGTGCAGGGCACCTTTAACTATTGAAACCACTCATGCGTTTAGCAATGTAGTGCAGATTATATGAAGTTTTATATGAATCTGTAGTGCAGATTATATGAAGTTTTATTGGTGTTGAACAGAAGACTGCAAGTGAAACTGGTATTCAGGTCATTTGCGTTCCAGCTGCCATATGCCCCTCACTTGTAGGCCACTGGGTTAATAATAATAATAATAATAATAATAATAATAATAATAATAATAATACATTTTATTTAAAAACGCCTTTCAGGACACCCAAGGTCACTTCACAGATAAAACAAATAGAAGGGAAAAAATATATATATATATATATATAAAATATATATATATATATAGTCCATTTAGCCATATCACAGTCCATAGGCTAGTCTAAAAAGAAAGGTTTTCAGTTCCTTTTTAAACTGGGCAGTGGATTCACACTGCCTGATGTTGTTTGGAAGTGAGTTCCATAGCTTTGGGGCTGTGTGGGAGAACGCTCTCTCCAATGGTGCTGAGGATCATCATGGGCACCTTGAGCAGACCAGCTGATGAGGATCGCAGCGAGCGGGAAGGGGTTGGTGATATAATTGGGAGCAAGGTTATGCAGGGCCTTATATGTCAACAGTAAGATCTTAAACTGGACTCTCTGGGTAACTGGTAACCAGTGTAGCTGCAACAGTACAGGTGTTATGTGGTTTGTGGACTTTGTGCCTGTTACTATCCTGGCTGCAGAGTTCTGGATTATTTGGAGGCGGTGGAGTGATTTCTGTGGAATGCCAGATGGATGGTAGGCACATCTTGACCAGGCTTGTCGTAACAGGGTCCAACTGACAGGTGGAGGAGTTGCACCACCGAAAAATCTTGAAGTTGATGCCACCGAAAAATCTCACAGCACAGGCACACCTTAAAGCAACACCAAAGAGTTTTTTATACCTTAAAATGTTTCCAAAATTGTTTCAGTGGTTCATCAACTTGTAACAGGGTGAACGGCAATTCTGCATTCGCTTCGCAGCCAATTGGCTACAGTGCCGGCCCGAGCCTTTTGGGGGCCCTAAGCAGAATTTGATTTGGGGGCCCCCTCCCACAACGCAGAGTCACCTGTGCTTGGCGATAATTGACAACTTCACACTATAGTGTCATATTATAAATTAATACAGTGAGGTTATGTATTAATACAGTGACTGATTATGAACTACTGTCCCCCTGGACACAGATGCATAAGGACTCGGTAAGCTCATTCAGTAATCCATCCTTGCTGACATGCCAAAAATGTTTTGGGGCTCCGCTCTACACTTCTGGCCCCATGTGCTTGGTAAACCAATGTATTAGTTGTTATTTACACCAACCCTGTCACCTTTTAATCTTAGAGGGTACTAAAATCACAGATTTATTTGAAACATTCATATTCAAAGTGAAGCACTAAGGGTGGTTTACTGAAGTTGAATTGACAAATAACAAAATACAACAGCATTTGTATTTGTTGTAAACAAGTACATCCGCTTAATGACTTGTTTTTCAACAGATTTGCAGAACAAATCCGCAAAATGTGCATTAAATGATCAATCTTCAACTACAAAAATAAAACCAAAATAGACAAACATTAATAATAATGACAAAAAAAAAATGTCCCAAAGAATAGATACTTATTCCTACTTGCTTCCTGGCTTTCAGGTATCTGCAGCTCTGCAGTGGACCTAACCTGCAATGATTAAATAAATACATAAATAAATAAAACAAAAACTATGTTAAATGTGTCATGTCATATTAACAGGCTATGTACCATTTGCCATCAAGAAAACCTCACCTTCTGTGTCATCAGCCATGGAGGCAGACACTTGATGAGGTAGAGTTAAGTAGTGGTAGAGATGTGCTCTAAAGTACTTCAACAGTGTCTCTGAAAAAAAAAAAAAATATTGCATAAGTGCATATTTGATCGAGCAGAATGAGTTTATTTTGCTATCATTACTTACACTCATCAACAAGCAATTCCACATGTAACAATTCATATTCTATTGGCAAATGAGGCATAATCAAAAGTAACGCTTAACATGGTGATCTACTGCAGCCTAAATATTAGGGTAGCACCGCTACATCACTTGCCACTATCTTAATCAAATGTAAGTTTATTTCCATCACAGAAGTCTCCCCACCCAACATGGTATATTTTCTCAAACACTACCATCTCTCTCCAAAAGATCTTTGAGCAGAGCGCACGTACTGTTCCATCTTTGCCTATGAAGCTGGAACGTTACCGATGCCCAGAGTCGCGCTAGTGAGTGGGTTGGGACTGGGAGCCTGGGCTTAGCCTGCTGTTGCTATCAGACTTACCACTATGTCACATATTATAGAACAGTTATAAACTATCAACACTTTCAGGTGCGAAATCAGAAACAATCCCTCTGGTAAATTTGCCTTCAGCTCCATTTTCATGTAACTACTGTAGTGCTAATGTCCACTTCAGTCAGCTAGCTAACTTTAATTTACAACATAAGCCCACCTATGGCTAGGGTACATGCTTGATTGAACATCCAAAACAATCCCAATATCCTTGACATCTGAAATACACCTAGATAAATATATATTAATGGGAGACATTTCTCTGTTGATGGCAGGGATTTAGCTCTGGTGATGGCTTATATTAGATCATGTCAGCTAGCTAGCTAGCTACCTCAAGCACAAAACATTCTGTAAATAATCATGCAAACATACCTGTATCTTGCTCGTTTTTCTCCTCCTCTGTCATTTTCTTCTTTCTGTTTTCGGCATCAGAGGGATACGTCCTTTTTTGTGACTTTTCTTCACATTACAATCTCTTCCGATTTTTTAACTTGATGCAGTGTCTGCACGAATTGTCTATGCACCCGAGGTGTCTAGTTTATGCACGTGACTCAAAGGCTGGCAGACACAGTAGAGGTAGGCAGGCATATTGATCATGAAATCAGAATTTTCTTGTTTTGAATTATTAATTGTTTCATTTATTCATTCATTGATGTCACTTGTTTATGTTATTTATTATGTAAAAAAAAAGAGAAAGAAACTCGATTGGGTCCGCTTAGTTCGCTTATGCCTCGGGCCGGCCCTGATCAGCCCTCATGGTCACTGTTCGGGGCAGGCCAGTTCTAACCTGGCAATAGCCAGATGAATTTCGCTCCGCCTAGCTCCACTCATCCATCTGGAACCGATCCATTGAAGTGTTGCTTCAGAAGGCTGGGCCTAATCAAAAAATGCTTGCATATGATTGAATAAGCCACTTGTCCGTTATCTATTGACGTGCTACTTCAACCACTCACATCGAAGCCAACCCGTGACGCTAATAACAGACTCACAGTTGCTTCTACGCTATGTCACATCTATGAAACTCCCGCCCTGCGTCCTGATTGGCTAAACCATAAAGTTGGTTGGAGAAATCACTCTCAATGGAAGAGGTCCCAGATGGATGTGAAGCTAGGCGGAGCTAAGCGGAACGACATTCATCTGGCTAGGGTCAGGTTAGGCCAGTTCCACTTTTAATCCTACGGGACAGGATGGCTGTCTGTATCTCAGAGATGTAGGTGTACCAGTTTTTGTACTTGCCATGCTCTGGATCTGTAATAAAAAAAAGAAACTGATTTAGACCACTGCTACAATTGACCTGGTAAACAAACTGGGGGCATCCATCTTGAATGGTGTTCAATCTGGGCTCTTTATTGAAGGAGAACAGGTTCAGACAAGACAGTCTCTCTCCACAGACATATAAATGATATGTTTACACTGAGAGGTCCTATGTAACGTCAGGCAGAATCCTACAATCTTTCTATGGACTTTTGAAGCCAAGCCATCACATGGACATTAGCAAAATGAGGATTAAATCACCAGGTATATGCAAGCCAGTACTGCAAATATGGCTAGCAAGTTTTTGTCCTTACTTGGCAAGGCAGAGATCTGGGGGTGGGCATCAGTGACCACTTCTTTAACTGGAAGTTCCTGGAGAAACACATCCATGGTCCTCATAAAGCACTCCCTCTCCATGATAACAGAATTTTGGCTAGTCTCACGTTTGTCCACCGAAACAACATAAACTATATCTCTGGAGTCTTACTCTACAGTGGTGTAGGTGCAAAACTGGGCACAATGACCTGCAAAGTACGTACAGCTTTTCAGCACTCCAACAGTGGAAATACTCAATATCAACATACTTTACATTACAGAACTTACCAGGAGAATCCATTCTGCCATCACCTAGTGAATAGAGCAAATAGAAATAAAAAATATTAGAGCTGAAGTTCCCACTTGTTATAGTTTTTCACGAATATGTAAATACAGTCAAGAAAAAAACTGACCTAAGACAACAACATGGTCCTTTTGATGTAAGCGCTCTATGACTTCTGCCCTGGTTTTCTCCCAGTATTCCTGCACGGGCTCTATGCAGTATGCATCCTGCACCCTGAAGAGTGTGACCTCTGCAGCCATCCCCATGTTCATAAATTTGAAAAGGAGGGCCACTTTTTCGGTAATTGTTGCCTGACAGCAGAATGTTCATGGACAGCATAAAATCACCCCCCTGCATGCCAAATTTGTGTGGTGGCTGTGAATTCCACTGCCACACAGTGTATCCAAAGGGACACAGCTGAAGAAAAGAAATTACAATGTTATTCACACAAGATATTTATGCAATAACAACCACATTTTCACACCTGACACATCTATGCACATCGTCACAGTTGCATTTAAAATCAACAGCTAGACAATCAGTAAGCAAATGGCCACACCTGTTTGTACAAAAAGGTTAAAATTAAAAAAAAAAAAAAAATCCCGTGAGGGAAATTTGGTCTCTGCATTTATCCCAATCCGTGAATTAGTGAAACACACTCAGCACACAGTGAACACACAGTGAGGTGAAGCACACACTAATCCCGGCGCAGTGAGCTGCCTGCAATGACAGCGGCGCTCGGGGAGCAGTGAGGGGTTAGGTGCCTTGCTCAAGGGCTCTTCAGCCGTTCCTACTGGTCGGGGTTCAAACCGGCAACCCTCCGGTTACAAGTCTGAAACGCTAACCAGTAGGCCACGGCTGCCCTAAATAGGTTAGGCTATTTATATGCAGTTCTCAGATAGTGTTGCGGGTTGGGTTACAAACATAGAAAATCACATTGACAAACACAACAATCTTACCCATTCCAAAATGACGCCAGTCCCTCTTGGTTCGAGATTGACACGAAATGGCCGATCACCAGGGCATGCACCAGACTGTTTGTCCTTGTGGCTGCACTTTTTCAATGGCAAACTCAAGTGCTTGGCAAGTGTAAGGAGGTTGTCGTTGAAGGTGATATTAGCTGTTTTACCAATCAGGTCCTCTATGCTGCCCAGGAAGATTATGTGAGTCCTCATCAACAGGTTCGGGCATTTCAAAGTCAAGCACTGCTTCATCCACACTTTGTTCAAGCAGCTGATGTGGGTTGGCACAGACGTTCATGTGTAAATAGTTTGAATAGGAACACATTGTAATAAAATACTTCATAATAAATGACAACATTGTTTCTTGCTAAAACAAAACTCTTCTTTTACCATCAGGGTACTTGCATAATTGAATTTGAGGCAGTCCTAGTGATAAAAAGGAACATAAACCTTAGATAAAGACAAGGGACACACCTTAGATAAAGAGAAGGGAAATATTCCTCATCATCCTCCAGGTCCAAATTACCAGGGTCTTGAATGAAATCATCCATCTCAGTGCTGGGTGTGAGAAATATACACATCTTAGATTCAAGGAAAGGTTCAGTCTGAGTAAATTAAACAGTGATGTACTATACAGAGATACTTACATGGAGTCCCGCAAGTCATTGGCCTGCCCCTCATCTGGAGAGTCACACTCGTCTTCACTAATGCCCAGGGACTTCATGCTACAATGAATGATATGTGGAAATTCAATTTTTAAAACATGAACATTCACTAGCCACTTGGTAGAATCAACCACCCACCCAATAGTAAACCATGTATAATCATTTGATTGAAATCTACCAGTTACTCATATTATTTGCCGGCATTGCTAAAGACTGGTTCTAATTTACATCCTTGCAATAATGAATATCTAAATGTCGATATACATACACCATTATATATAAAGACATGCAGGCTACCATGGCATGCACTTACCTTGAATCTAAAACACCAATTGCTCCCTCTTCCTCAAGTGGCTGCACCCCAAGATCAGGCTTAGCTAACTGTGTTTCGCTGTGTGAAAAAGACGGCCGTCCATAAATATGAATTAATTTATTCATTATAATTACGACAGGGTGTAGAAAATCATATTGATATAAGAGAAACTTACAGGTCAGAGTCCTCTGTGACGCTTGACACTAGTGGTTGGTGTGGTCTTGGGCGCTTCTTGCTCGGGGTAGATCCTGTTTGCCAACGCTTGAAACTGAGACTAAAGGCAAAGCAGGTTTTTTACAAACATGTTTTACACACCCAAGATGGGTAAAGCTAGAAGCTACAAAGCTGGAAGTTCGCGGTTACAGGTATGTTCCCGACGAATATGTGCTAACTAGCATAGGTCAGGGCATTGCATTAGTGCTATTATGTTCAGCCGGACATACAGTGGGTCTCATTTAGAAATGGCCACTTCATTCACGATTGCCATGATTCACACAGCTGCGTGAAATGTATTACAACCTATAACGTACAACGTATTACAACTAATTATGTATTACAACTTATGTATCGCATGATACAGGTGACATTCGAAGGCCAATCTAGATATCTAAATACACAACGAGAACCTGGATCCAGAACGCAAACAAACATGTTTGGTAGCAAGTGACTGCTACGCTAAACCCCCACTAGCTAGCGAGCTAGCCATCAAGAAACCAAGCTACACATACAGGGCTCACAATAAAACGGTCGAGCAAACAAGAGACTACCAAAACACATTACAAAGACAAAGTTCACCCAAGGGTAGGATATTTACAATTTCAAAAGCAACAAAGCCAAGTCGGCGTCGGTTTTGCAATCTTCAGAGTCTCTCAGTTGACGCCATTCCTCAAAAGTCTCCCTATGTTCACTCGTGTCTGGTCTCTTTTTTTGTTCAACTCCTTTTTCTTCTTCCTCTGTTCCTCCAACAGTCGCCTCTTGGGTCTCTTACTTGTTGATTGATCCATGATGAATTGCCTTGGAATTGGCTGTTTATCTAGCCGGTCCCTCGTTTGGGGTGTGTCTGCCGTAAAGCATTTTCGAGGCGCAATTGGATACTTCCGCTGAGTCACATCCGGATTTGTTCGGTCCGTGTGCAGAAAGTTGCATATTCGTTTTTTCCGCGGAGAAGCGATAGGGGGAGACGAAGCACCCACCAAACGACCCAAAAAGTGTTGTAGAACCATCAGAACGACTCTCAACCTGCATAATTAAGGTCATTTTTGCTACAATTGTTGCATAGGGCCTCTTTAAAACAGTAAATAAAGACATTAACACACACAAACAACCCCCAGAGTTCTCCCCCGTATCCCAGAATGCATTGTCCCAGAGTCCGTAGCACATAGTCCAGCTTGCCAACGTTACAGTGAGTTCGTTGGGGATGAAGTCGCTAAATATTTTAGAAAGGAAACTGAAAGTCATAGGGCTTACAAGCGTACTATTCCTACAAAACAACTAGATACAAACAATGTAGAGCAAGAACAACTAGCCTATGTCGTGACATGGTTCTAGTGAGATTTATTTTGGAATTTAAGAAGACACATTTCGCGGAAACATGAGTGTGCTGCGGAGAGCAAAGGAAAACGTGAGGACACAGGTCGCTAAACCTGTATTATTTAGCCAATTAATCCCACTGATCCCTTTAGTTTGAGGTTTATGTGTACGTTGCCAAGCTTGTTCGTTGTTGCACTGTCGGTGTTGCATTGCATCTTTTACAATACATGTTAGTGACATTGCCGTTTCTCTTAGTTCTTTGGGATTTAAGTTTTCTAAGGTGACAATTCGGCTTGTATATTATTTCTCCCTCTTTTAAATTGGAGCGTGGAGCGATTTCACTGGAGCGGAGGATTTTGAAGTGGAGCAGGGGAGCGAAATTGAGCGGAGCGGCCTGACGTGAACAGCCACCTGAGCGAGGAGCGGGATATTCGCTCAGCTCTGCTCACTAGCTCTGATATGTGCACACTTGCAAAGTCTTTTACCCCTGATCGTATTTGGGACTAGTCCTTCTGGAGTTTGTTCCCCATAAAAACATAATTTGCATCACTTTGCCAGTTCCCTTGTTCTGTTCCTCCTGAACAAGTTAAATCCACCAAAGTGTGTGCAACAGCTGCAACCTTGATTCTATTTTATTTATCACCTGAAGAGGATTCATCACTAAATAGAATAGTGGATCTAGCTGAAGAATACTGGTTACAACAATAAACTATATTTTCATAACAATTACACATTATCATGATAAAATCACCAAATAGCACTTAGGCTTGTTATTGACTTTCTTCTCACAAGATGTTGGTGACTGTAAGAAGAATAAAGTGCACTGATGCACTGGCAGTCCTCATCAAAGGTAATTTGGCATCATGGTATTCTTGTGACATCTAGTAGTAGTATATGTTCACACAAAAGCCTCCCCCTATAAGGCCTGAGGCCACTCCACAGACCTGCCTGTACTGTCCACTGGCTCATCTACAGCAAATGGCCCACAGGACCTACAGGCTCAGTCATGATGGCTCCTGCACCCATCACCTGCTCTCTGATGAGGGGCATTAGAAGGGGGCAGACCCTACATAGCAGCTAAAGAGGCCTTCCAGCCTTTCCCCACATCTATTGTTCTGTTCACACAAAAAGCTCCCCCGAGGCCTGATGTCCACCATGTGGGCAGAGTTCTGTTAGCAGCATGGAGCTGGCCTGAGATGGACCCATGGTGGCCGCTCTGAAGGCTGTGAAGGCCACTCAAGGAAAGGAACAGCTGAGATGTTCTCCACTAAGAGCAGATGGCAGAAGGCGGCTGATTGCACGTTTCCAGATGGGGGATCTCGTGACGTGGGATGGGGCTCTCTTGGCATTTCTGATAGGAGCTCTCAAGCAGGCCTTTACGCTGCTCCCCCCCCCCTTTAAAAAAAGTCATGGAGTTTCCAGTGTCTCCTCTCCTCACACAAGTCTTCATTAGGAGCTGAAATGAGAAGCACACAGAACTCTCTGGAGGATTCTGGAAGTTTCCATCCGACTTCTGTCATCTGAATCTCCCCGTGGAACCACTTTCAAACAGATCCTATCTCCCTAATGATTGAATGCTTGAATTTCCCCTTGGGGATCAATAAAGAATCTATCTATCTATCTGATGAAAATGATTTCCTGTCTTCCTAACGATGAAAATGATTTTCAGATTTTTTTCTTACTGTCATTCTCTCCCTGAATGGAAATGGACCCATAGACGAGTACAACTCAGCACTGCTCCTGATTAGCACAAAGGCGCTAATTATAGGTATTTTAATTGCGTGGTAGCCTACATAATTGTCAAAGTGAAACCACCTGGTACTTTGCACCTAGGAATTATTTTGTAATTATGCCTCTCTACCTTTCTCTAACATTTCCTCTCTTTATCTCTCCCTCTCTCTATCTCTCTCTCTCCAACTCTGTCTGATATGGCCATCTGTACATTTTAATTACTATTATCAGACCACCATGACAAACTTTTAATTGATTGCTCTGAACATAGCGTCTTGATTAGAATTTGTTGGAGGGAAAATCATCAATCTCTTTGATTCAGGCCCTTACAAAATGTGCAGTTTGTGTTGTTGTTGATTTCCCAGAGGGCGAAGTGAAATAATACAGATCATAACAATAAACATCAATCTTTAAAGCCCATCACCAACGTGCTCCACCACTGTATATATACCACATTACATTGTGTCTTTCCAGTGTGTTTGGCTGTAAAATAATATCATTTCTGACTGTGTGTTTCCTACTTTACTAATGAGAAAAACTCTCCCTGACAAATCTGAGTGTTCATCTCAAACATTCTTCTGCCACACACTTTTCTGCCCTCATAGATGAGAGTGTGTTCATCTAAAACACTCTTTTGCCCTCACAGATCTCAAACACAGAACTGTGGGATATGTACTGTATATGTGTGACAAGAGAGATGAACAGAGCAGGGAGAGAAAGAGATGAACAGAGGAGGAAGAGAAAGAAACCAAGAGAGAGGAGAGAGAGATAAACAGAGGAGGGAGAGAAAGAAACACAGAGACATCTCAACACATCCAGAGTGTGTTCATCTCAACACATCCAGAGTGTGTTCATCTCAAGCCTAGTTCTGCCTCCACCAGCCCAGCGAGACCACTAATTAACCACAGAGTCATTAGCAGTGTTGGGGAAGTTACTTTTAAAAAGTAGTGTTAGCTTGTTACTCATTACTTCTCAAAAAAAGTAACCCGTTACTTTACTTAGTTACCCTCTATGGAAAGTAACTTATTACGTTACTCGTTACTTTTACGTTGCTCGACTTTGGCCAGAACCCAATATCTGTTCCTAAATGTGTAGGCCTACATAAAGTTCTACTATGGAGGACATAACAGGTATTTCTTTTGTGCTCTTTATTATAAAAAATGCCAGAAACAGAGCACTTGACAAGAAAACATTGGGCTTATAGGCTTTAACACCACTAAAGCCCTATGAAACAATATCAAATAACATAGCCTCGATACATCTTGGGCATATAGGTGAACACAAAATATATGAGGGCTTATTTTATAGCCTTATATACTCTTTCATTAAACAGGCGCTCCTCCGAAATTTGGTGCAAAGCTTGTGCAAATCGTATCAATAGGCTGGCAGTTGAGTTAACGGCAGTAGACAAAATCAGAGGACAGTGTAGGCTAGGCTTAGCCTGACGAGCCAGACCCACATTTGCTGCCGCTAGGGTGCGTCTAGATTTCTAGGCTAGGCTAGGCTACAACTAAAACTCACATTCCTCCCCTTAGTTTCAATGAGTTTGAAGTACTAGGCTACCTTCATCCCTCAGAAGTTAGCGTTGGCTGCGTCTCGCTTGCTATGATTGCTCTTCATTGCCACCAGCCTCTGTCACGTACCGTGTGTAGACACACAACACTGGTCATTAGTCAGTTCAGAGCTGCTTAGAGATGGGTAACACTCTCTCTGAGAAACAGCAGAATAAATAATGCTGCTGTGTGTGTGTGTTTGTGTGTGTGTGCGGAGGGTGTCACATCTTCAAGATGGCGGCTGCGTGAGTGTTTGGTGCTGCAGACTGTTCTGCCAAAATGAACTTTTTTTGAAAGAACTTCAACTACCTCTAATTATTGATATGTTGTGGAACTGAAAGTTTTTACGAACACTGCAGCCGACTTTTTGTTGCAAGAAAAGTTTTGACGCTTTAGCTCCAAGATGCAGCCAGGTGCAAACAACGTTCTCCTGGACGCGCTCCAGCAATTAAAGTCCGAAATGGTGTGTCACTTTGATGCAAGAATGGACAATATCCAGAGTAATTTAGAAACAATAAAGCTCTCGCTTTCAAATCTAGGAGAGCATATTTCGGAGCTTGAGCAGAGTTAGCTAGCCTAGAAATCTAGACGCGCCCCTAGCGCTAGTCTAGCAACTCTCCGTTGGCTTGTGAGCTCCAGAAATCGAAACTGAATCAGGACATTGAAATCGTGTATAGAGTCGTTTGGTGGGCTTAACATAATGATTGATGGCAGAGTTGCAACGGTTTGGCTTGAATTCCCTGCTACTTGAAAACAAATATCCTATTGCATCCTATTGCGTGCAGAGGGAATTTGAAAGACAACTGACTATCCCGCCCCTCGGACTGAGCACTGCGAACGGTGAGTGCCCAGACCCTACATTTCATTGTGGGTCTGGCTCGCCAGGCTAAGAGTTAGCAGCAACGAGGACAACATCTCTGACCATGAAAAGGAAAACGCACGTTGCGCGACAAGATGGAGGATATCGAAAACCGAAGCCGCGCCTACAAGATGGAGGATATCGAAAACCGAAGCCGCGCCTACAAGATGGAGGATATCGAAAACCGAAGCCGCCGCAAGATGGAGGATATATGTCGAAAACCGAAGCCCAAAAGATGGAGGAAAAACGAAAACCCAGCGCGGACAAGATGGAGGAAAACGAAAACCGAAGCTGCGCGACAAGATGGAGGATATCGAAAACCGAAGCCGCGCCTACAAGATGGAGGATATCGAAAACCGAAGCCGCGCCTACAAGATGGAGGATATCGAAAACCGAAGCCGCGCGACAAGATGGAGGATAACGAAAACCGAAGCTGCGCGACAAGATGGAGGATATCGAAAACCAGACAAGATGGAGGATAAGATGGAGGATAACGAAAACCGAAGCGCCGACAAGATGGAGGGAAACCCGAAGCCGACAAGATGGAGGAAAACGAAAACCGGCTCTTGACAAGATGGAGGATATCAAAACCGAACTCTTGCTGCGACAAGATGGAGGAAAACGAAACCGAAGCTCTTGTGACAAGATGGAGGAAAACGAAACCGATGGAGGAAAAAGAAAAACTGCGCAAAGATGGAGGAAAACCGAAACTGCGACAAGATGGAGGAAAACGAAACAAACCAAGATGGAGCCGAAGCCTCTACAAGATGGAGGAAAAAAACCGAAGCCGCCGACAAGATGGAGGAAAACAAGATGGATGGAGGATAACGAAAACCGAAGCTGCGCCTGACAAGATGGAGGAAAACGAAAACGAAGCTTGCGCTGACAAGATGGAGGAAACCGAAAATCGCTTGCCGACAAGATGGAGGAAAAACGAAGCGAAGCGCCTACAAGATGGAAAAACCGAAGCTGCGCCAAGATGGAGGAAAAGCAAAGCAAACTCTTGCGCGATGGAAACCGAAGCTGCTTGTAGCGACAAGATGGAGGGAAAACCGACAAGATGGAGAGAGAAAACAGCTGGAGGGAAAAAGAAACCGAAGCTCTTGACAAGATGGAGGAAAACGGAAAGCTCTTGCCGACAAGATGGAGGATATCGAAAAAACCCTTCTTGACAAGATGGAGGAAACCGAAGCTCTTAGCGACAAGATGGAGAGGAAAACGCTTCTTGTGACAAGATGGAGGAAAACGAAAAAATCGCAGCCGATGGAGGAAACATGGCATGGATATCAATAACCTGTGCCGCGCCTACAAGATGGAGGATAACGAAAACCGCGCCGGCCAAACTCTGCCTACAAGATGGAGGATATCAAAACCGAAAACCGGCAAGATGGAGAAAAAACCAGTAGCATACAAGATGGAGGAAATCACAAGATGGAGGAAAACGAAACCGAAGCTGCGCCTACAAGATGGAGGAAACCGAAGCTGCGCGACAAGATGGAGGAAAACGAAAACCGAAGCTGCGCGACAAGATGGAGGAAAACCGAAGCTGCGCGACAAGATGGAGGAAAACGAAAACCGAAGCTGCGCGACAAGATGGAGGAAAACCGAAGCTGCGCGACAAGATGGAGGAAAACCGAAGCTGCGCGACAAGATGGAGGAAAACCGAAGCTGCGCGACAAGATGGAGGGAAAACCGAAGCTGCGCGACAAGATGGAGGAGAAAACCGAAGCTGGAAAAACGAAAAAGCTGACAAGATGGAGGAAACCGGTTGCGCGACAAGATGGAGGAAAACGAAAACGAAACCGGGCGACAAAGATGGAGGAAAACGAAACCGAAGCTGCGCGACAAGATGGAGGAAAACCGAAGCTGCGCGACAAGATGGAGGAAAACGAAAATCGAAGCCGCGCCGACAAGATGGAGGATAACCGAAGCCGCGCCTACAAGATGGAGGAAAACCGAAGCCGCGCCGACAAGATGGAGGAAAACCGAAGCCGCGCCTACAAGATGGAGGAAATCGAAAACCGAAGCCGCGCCGACAAGATGGAGGAAAACCCGACCGACAAGATGGAGGATAAACCGCCGCCTACAAGATGGAGGATAACCGCCGCTTACAAGATGGAGGAAACCGGCCGCGCCCGACAAGATGGAGGAAATCAAAACCGGCGCCACCTACAAGATGGAGGAAATCGAAACCGAAGCCGCGCCGACAAGATGGAGGAAAACCGAAGCCGCGCCTACAAGATGGAGGAAATCGAAAACCGAAGCCACGCCGACAATCTTGGAAACCCGGAAAAATCGGAGGGAAAGTATACCCGTGGATTTATCTCCAACCTGGTTGTTCACCTCTTCGGGAGTGAAAACTTTACTACACCCCCGTCCATAGAAGGCCCATCGCTCTCCAGCGCAACAACCCAAGGTGAAGGCGCACCGCTCTGAGGCGCAGCAAACTAAGGAGAGGG
>NC_063189.1:5156423-5198923 GCF_017589495.1 Alosa alosa
GTTATAATATATAGGCCTAGCCTAAGTTATAATATATAGGCCTAGCCTAAGTTATAATATATAGGCCTAGCCTGAGTTATAATATATAGGCCTAGCCTGAGTTATAATTACATCGTCGATTCGGCCCAAAAGTGTGTGGGCCCCACTCCAGTCCAGGCCTGGAGTATTAGTAATGCTCCGTAAAGATCCCTATTATGTTTTGGGGACCCCCCGCTCTGCATCCACAGTAGGAAACATAAACACATTGTTGCAGCATAGCTTTTAGACTTGGTAACCATGGCTTCTAGACTTGGTAACATTGTTGCACCATGGCTTCTAGACTTGGTAACCATGGCTTCTAGATTTGGTAACAAGTTCTTCCAGTGCATACAGTATGGACCCTTTCAAGACAGTTCCATTATCAGCATCATAGTTGGCCCCACAAGACTTCCGTTTTAACATTCCATATGTTATCTTAATGGAGAGGAAGTAGATTGGGGCCCAAATAGAACGTTCAAGCATTGTTTTTGTTTTTATTGTTGAAAGGGTCTATACACACAAATATGTGCAGTGTTTCTTTTTAAAACCAAATTGAGCATCTGTGGTTATTATATATTATTGTAGTCTATCAAATAGAATGAGTTCTAACACTTTAGAGAGTATGCTCACTAGAGTGATTGGCCTGTAGTATTCTATACTTGATGCCTTACTTACACGTTTTGTCTTTTTACGGGCACTAATAGTGCAGATACCATAGTCAGGTAATATGACATGTGCTACCAATGTGCTAATAATTGTGTGTGTGTCTGTGTGCGTGTGTTTGTTTGTGTGTGTGCATGTGCACGGTGTCTGCGTGTCCTCTTATATGTAATAATAATAATATTAATATGTTGATAGCGTCTATTTGTGTCTTGTGTGCGTATTTGTGATGTTATTAATGTTATTGATGCGATATGCGTTTGTTTGTGTTGTGTGCACGCAGGTGTGTGTGTGTGCGGCCAGGCGTGTGTGTGTGTGCGTGTGTTTGTTTGTGTGTGTGCATGTGCACGTGTGTGTGTGTGTTTGTTTGTGTGTGCATCGCAGCCAACGTGTGCTCAGTCCCCTGATGACAGACATGCTCAATGAACAAATGGCCCATCTGCGCACAGTCTCCAGCAGCTGGGGCAGACCACCTGCGTGTGTGTGTGCGTGTGCGTGTGTGCGTGTGTGTGTTAGCGTGTGTGTGTGCGTGTCTGTGTGTTGTGTGTGTGTGTGTGCGTGTGTGTGTGTGTGTGAGTGTGTGTGTGTGTGTGTGTGTGTGTGTGTGTGTGTAATTGTGTGTGTGTGTGTGTGTGTCTGTGTGTGCGTGTCTGTGTGTGTGTGTGTGTCTGTGAGAGAGAGAAAGAGAGAGTGATGAGAACGTTCCAGGTGTTTTAGATGGATGCTAAATCTGGCACACTGTACACTCTAGACACATGGACACACACACATCACAAATAGCATGCCCTCTAACGCCCTCTTACATACCTGTGTGTGTGCGTGCGTGCATGTGCACGTGTAATTGTGTGTGTGTGTGTGTGTGTGTGTGTGTGTGTGTGTGTGTGTGTGTGTGTGTGTGCGTGTAATTCTGTGTGTGTGTGTGTGTGTTTTTGTGTGTGTGTGTGCAGGGCATCAATGGGCGAGAGGCCCCCATGAAGGCCACTAAGCCCTGGAACAACCGTCGCTTAATCAGGACCTTTGATGTGGAGAACACGACCAAAGGAGACTCTGGACGCTACCGCTGCATAGTGCATTCTGGGACAGGAGTGGGGGTCACCAACTACGGCTCTTACTATCAAACGTGAGTACACACACACACACAGTCGCACACATGCACATGCACACACACACACACACACATACACACACAGGCACACGCACGCACACACACACACGCACACACACAGACACACACACGTACACGCTCACACACACGCAAGCACAGAGAGGAAAAGTGTGAAGTGTGTGTGTGTGTTTCTGTCTGTGTGTGCTTGTGTGAGTGTCAGTATGTGTGTGTATGCGTGAGAGTGTCAGTGTGCGTGTGTGCGAGTGTGTGTGTGTGCATGCATGAGTGTGTGTGTGTGTGTGTGTGTGTCAGTAGGTGTGTGTGCGTGAGTATCAGTGTATGTGTGTGTGTGTGTGTGTGTGTGTCCACTCTCCTCTGTACTGTTCAAGGGCAATATATGGAGTGTGTGTGTGTGTCAGTAGGTGTGCGTGCGTGCGTTTGTGTGTGTGTGTGTGTGTGTGTCAGTAGGTGTGCGTGCGTGAGTATCAGTGTGTGTGTGTGTGTGTGTGCATGCATGAGTGTGTGTGTGGTGTCCACTCTCCTCTGTATTGTTCCAGGGCGATATATGGAGCTGTCTGCCCCTAAATCCTGCCTGCTCTTGTTCTCCAGCTTGTCCACTCTGTTATGGTCAGCTATATTTCTACTCCTCTTTTCACTCCTCCTCTCCCTCCCTCTTTTACGGCCCTAACACAGCTCTCTTCCTCTCCATCTCTCTCTCTCTATCCCTCTCTCCCTCCCTCTATTACGGCCCTAACACAGCTCTCCTCCTCTCCATCTCTCTCTCTCTCTCTATCCCTCTCTCCCTCCCTCTATTACGGCCCTAACACAGCTCTCCTCCTCTCCATCTCTCTCTCTCTCTATCCCTCTCTCCCTCCCTCTATTACGGCCCCTAACACAGCTCTCCTCCCTCCATCTCTCTCTCTCTATCCCTCCCTCTCCCCTCCCTCTATTACGGCCCTAACACAGCTCTCCTCCTCTCCATCTCTCTCTCTCTCTCTATCCCTCTCTCCCTCCCTCTATTACGGCCCTAACACAGCTCTCCTCCTCTTTCTCTTTGTCTCTCTCTAGCCCTCTCTCCTACAGTAGAAGGCCAGACCCCTACATGTACCTCAGATCTGTTAGTTATTTTCTTCTCCTCTTTTATTCTCTCTATGCCTCTGTCCCTTTCAGTCCACTCCACTAAAGCTTCCTGTCTTTATAATCTTCCTTTCTCTTTCCCCCTCTCTCTCCCTCTCTCTTTTCCCCTCTCTCTCCCTCTCTCTTTCTTGTCTTTATGTGTTTGTGTTCACATGCTTGTTTTGTTGCTGCAGTCCGGCTCTTGCGATCATGTTCCTTTGTTTTCTCCTTTTTATTTATGTGTCATCCCTCCACTACCCTGAGGTGGCGCTGTTACATCCCTCCACTAGGTGGCGCTGTTATATCCCTCCAATACCCTGAGGTGGCACTGTGTCATCCCTCCACTACTCTGAGGTGGTGCTGTTATATCCCTCCGCTACGCTGAGGTGGCGCTGTTTCCCTTTGTCTGGTGTTGCTTAATAATTGTGTGCAGGTGCGACCTGTTAGGAGAGGGCGGAGCCATTTCCTTTAAATATCAAGGCAGCCGTGCAGTCAGGGGAGATTTTTTTCCCTATACGTTGTTATTTATCTCCCATTTTCCCCTTTTGTAATTATTCTATTGCTTAATAAATGTCCCTAGATGAACAAGCTCAATTGACTTTTGTGTCATTCATGTTGTAGACAGTGTGCCTGGCTCTACCAATTTCATGTTATTGGATTTCTGTCTAGTGTTTGGTTCCAGTCTGTCTAGTGTTTGGTTCCAGTCTGTTGCCCAGCTTCACATTCACCCTTAGTCTCTCCATCACATCCCCCTCTCTCTTTCTTTCTCTCTCAACATAGTCTCTCCATTGCATTTCTCTATCTCTCTCTCTCTCTGTCTCTCTCTCTCCCTCCCTCTCTCTCTCTCTCCTTCCTCACTTAGGTATTTAGTGGGATTTATGAGCTATTCTGCTGTTCCAATTGGCCATTTCAAATGATTGATGGCTTTAATTCTGCTCTCCATGACAGGGACCTGTCAATCACAGCAAGTCAAGTCAAGTCAAGTTTATTTATATAGCGCATTTCATACACAGAGGTCATTCAATGTGCTTTACATAAACAAAACCAAACAATAATAACAAAATATAGCAGCAAGCAGCAATGAGGGGGCCAAGCAGTTAAGCACGAGTTGTCATGGAATTCATGGTTGTTACATTAGACATTGTGACAGTTTCTATCCACAAGCCACCAGGATACTGAATTATGGTGTCCTTAGTCAGTACTGGATTAACAGATCATAGACACCTGAGCACAAATGTCTGATGCGCCCCCCTACAGCCTATAGCTTGACTAAAACCTTAACATATGACAGGTTATTGACAGATAACAATAAATCAGTCATTTACTTCTGTTGGTCATGTACATCAGTCATGTACTTCTGCACCCACTTGTTGCTTTCTGTCCTGACTGGGAACATCCTCTGCTTTCCATTAGAGACTCCACCATAAGACATCTAGCCATTCTATATATATCTGGTTGCCTCCGCCCAAGTCTATTAATTCTGTACAGGACACCTTGAAGGCCGTTATCTGTGTATCACCTGGTTGCCACTATAGGCAATAGTCATAGCACGCAAAGGAAACAAGTGGTTCCGTTTAAAAAAAGAAGCCAACTTGTTCAGTTTGTTGTACAACTTTCTTTGGCCCTATAACAGCGATAGCGTGTACACTGTACAGCTTGTTTACAGTTGATTCCATTGTTCCGAAGCCTGCCTCCAGGCTCAACCGTCGTCCTACTATGGTTGTTATAGTTACCATTCATAAGCATTGATATGGAACGGTGTCCTGTTATTCAGAATTAATAGCTACCCTGCCAGCCAATCAGAAAAGAGTATTTCTTCTCTCCGGGTGATAGTGATAAGACAATCTCTATGTTTAAATATAGTGAACTGCCTTGTTTTGTACAGTTTAGTACAGTTAGAACTGTTCTGACTGACTGTGAAATCATGTGCATCATCTGATGATGCTGTCTCATTGACTCCCAGGAAAAGTATGAGGTTACGTCAGCTTGTACCAGAACTGAAATAAAGCAACGGCTGAAATTTGCGTTTCTAGGCAGCTCAGTAGTCTGTCTTCTTTGCGGTATTCATTTACTCCCCCCTAGTGGTTACTTTTGATATTGTGTCTTTGCCAACCATTTACATACACAAAAAGCTGTTTAATCAACAATAGGACAAGGAAAAAACGAAAAAGCATAATAGGGCTCCTTTAAGAACTTAATACAGCTTCAATTAACATGCAGATCGCCTAATATGGTCAAAGATAGCAGCTTTGGTTCCTTTTTTTAGGTGAAATTCAGACGTCTGTTATTTCTTATGTAGGCACCTTCCACCTTAAAAATCTTTTTTGTTTATTATATTTGTGTGTTTTATTTCTAAGGTTGCTTTATTATTTTGTGTACTCTTATTTTATTTCTTATGTAGACACTTTGTATTCTGTATTATCGTTTGTTATTTTGCCATTGTGCCACCTCCTCCCCACCCCTTTCCCCTTCACACAGTATATTTTATGATGTTTGCATCTTGATTTTTACACATTTTATTGCTTTTATCATTCTTTTTGTTTTATCTTATTTCTAAGTGCTGTTGTTAAAAACCTTGTATTGCTGTTTGCACGAAAGGTGCTTTATAAATAAAACTGAATTGAATTGTGCATATACACATGAATCCTTAAATTTTGGCAAAATGAAGGGGCAAGGGCATAGTAGAATTTGGTATACTTTGATGTTTTACATTAGAACAGTACTTTTGGTGGGACTTGACGTAATAGCCTTTAAATAGCAGCCATCCCATGTTGTCTTTTGAGAAACAGCCTTTACACCAAGTTTGTTTTTGATTTTTGAAAGTGTTGCCAAATATAGTGCCCCGAGTGGTGAAGGGACACCAACAAATTTGACAGTGGTAGCTGCTCAGCCATACCTAGCATTGCTGCCACCCCCTCCCCCTTGCCCAAAGAGAGGGGGAATCATCATTTGCCACAATAACAAAACATTCACAAGTCTTAATAAAACTAAGAATTTTAATAAAATGAAAAACAAGACTAGATTCAAATGGTGGTCTTATACATGGGCGGATTATGAACTTTCGGGCCCCTGGACCCAGATGCATTAAGGGCCCCCCACTAATTGCCGTATATGTGGGAGGGGGGGTTTGGGGGTCCTCCCTCAGAAGTTTTTTTTATTTGTTTGATGTGATTTCCTGTATTCTGGTGCATTTTGGGGATGGAATCCGGATGATTTTGACATCCAGGGTGGGGATCTGAAAAGGTGAGTGAAATTTACACCCCCATACACAAATCTCACAATAAAGCATGCATGTGACTACACATACAAAGGCTACTTTGGTTATAGTCTTTCAAAGAGAAACCAAATAAAAAGGACAATGTTTTCTTGTGTTCATAGATCCATTTCAATGGCCCAAATGTATTTTTTAAACATATTGCATGGTTTGGCCTTGTTTTTTTCTGTCTTTTGTCTAACTGTTACAACTTAGTAGGTGAGGTTGCTGAAGTTTAAAACTTACCTTGGTTTTTGGAGGCAACATTTTAGCCTCAGCCACCGTTGTGTTTTCTTTTACTTGCGGATCGTGATGGCGAAATGGAACCTCAGTGACTTCGATGATTGTTCTTTTGTTGCATTCTACATCAAAGGATCCAGTGGGGTATTTCACAAAGGCAGAATTAAGACATCCAAGATAAGTGATAAAGCGAGGTTTGACATAGCGTTGTCTGGTCATCCTAGCTCAACTCATTTCACTAACGCCAATCCAGGATCAGTAGGAGCGACTATGTCAAGCCAGATGTAAGTAATTCAGGGTGTGTGCGCGTTCTCGTTTCTGCCCCAAAGAACTCACGGTTGGAATAAAAAAGACGCGGAAAATAGTGTCATTCTCAAAAAGTGAACAGCCGCTTTTGATATAGACTAACAATGAGGTAAAGTTGTCCTTTTTGGAATGGGGAATCATGGCTATTTCTGTAAAACAGCAGGAGTAGGCGTGGTGGACCAACTGAATGCAAATTCGCGATGCACCCACGCAGTGCTTCCTTGTCTCGACACGCAACGTCATTAAAAAAAACGCTTTCCATTACAAAGATGCACATAGTATGATATACCTTTATATTATAGTTGAAAACACCTTCGAAAACTTGCCCCTCCACTTCCAATCAACTACAGTAGGCTATTCATCAAACGTCTAATAAAAAAATAAGCAAACAATGAGTACCTAGTCCTATGTTAATAATTATAAGGCTATCACAATTAAAATAATAACCATATGGTAGTAGGCAGACAATCTGTTTTGTTTTGCGAGCAAATACATTTAGCAAATAGTTTATAAATGGAATAAGACCCCGTTTACACGAGCATGTGTATTTTTATGAACGAAGACATTTCCCTACGTTTGAGCCTTTCATTTAGACGCAAACGGAGAATTCGCCCCGTAAAACGGTTATCCAAAAAAACTCCGGCCAAGGTGATTTTTTTGGAAAACTTTGTTTAACTTCGTTTGCTTGTAAACTGTGATAAACAGAGTTTTGGGCAGCCAGCGTCACAGTATGCGACAGAAGTACACCAAATGTGCGACCAATGTTTACATTTACATGTTCTCACATGCGACTTTTCAGGGTTCTGATTGGTTAATGTGAGCTTGAGCTTATCGTTAGACTGTCACTGTGGTTTGGTGTGCTCATGACGGCATGTATGTACTAGTGTTAATTTCGTCAGACGAGACAAGAGGAAAAATGTTCGTCAACAACCTTTTTTTCCATGACTAAGACGAGACGATGACGAGACTGCACTAATGTCCTGAAACACTGACTAAGACTATCTTAAGATGCATTATTGTTGACGAAAAAAGACGAGACTAAAATGTTTTGCATGAAATAAAAACTAAGATAAAATTTCTCTTCCATTTTCGTCTACAAAATGAGAAGACAGAATAGCTGTTACCTTTTCAAAATATTCCGAATGAGTTCATGGTTCATGCACAGCAGCTTTCCTGTAGGCTAGTCTACGTGCTGTTGCTGCAACCCTGTGGCTGCAGCAGGAAACTACATGGAACAAGAACACCGGAGATTTCTGCCAGAGTTAGGCTTTATGCCACAATGCTACATACCCAGAAGTTGAAGCTTCTCTCATACATATACAAATTAACATCCCCCAGAATGTCCATACGAAAATTTTCAGCAAGTAATGTCAACTATTTAACTAGTTACACTAATGATGCAAAGTTTGCTGGCAAGTAAGCTAATATGGAAAGTTTGCTAGCAAGTTAGCTAAGATTGAGAGTTTGTGTTGCGTTTGGGCGCATATCGCCATCTAGCGTGGCGGAGTAAAACATTCATACTTGGGTCCAAGACAGTGTTTCTCAAACTTTTTCAGATGAAGGACCACTTAACTAATCAATAAAAAAGAAACGCACGGACCACCTAGCTAAAATAAAAAATAGACCTAGCAGTATATTAGCCTACACAATACTCACTGAACCACCTTGCTTATTGTCTTTGCACTTTGTTTAATTGTGTCAGAGGATTAATATGATTTAAACTGGCATATCTGACATAGACAGTGTTGTAGAACAGTTTGAATTTACATACAAGTTGGTTCAATATTGCAAACATCTATATCAACTCATCTATATTATATTTTACCACGTCTGCTCGTGGACCACTTGGGATAGCTTGCGGACCACCAGTGGTCCCCGGACCACACTTTGTGAAACACTGGTCTATGAAGATCATGACAGTGGTCCAGTCAAATCTTTTACTGTCTATGGCCAAATCCCAGCCGAGCTATAACTGTAGCTCGACTTACCTGTGCATGTACTGACTGACAAAAAAATCAGAATGAGTAATTATAACAGTCGAGTAGCCCTGTGGACACACAATATTGTTAGAAAATAGAGATGTGTGAAACACTATTGACTGAAATGGTAATCAGAAATAATTCGTTATAAAAAAAGACTAAAATGTTTTGACTAAAACTGACTGAGACTAAGATAGCTTTAGTTTTCTTTTGACTAAAACTAGACTATAAATGACGAGACTTTTAGTTGACTAAAACTTGACTAACAAAAATGATATTTGAATGACTAAATATGACAAAGACTAAAAAGGACATTTCGTCACAAGACTAAGACTAAATAAAAAATAGGTGACAAAATTAACACTACTTCACATGTACACGCGGGTTCGTGTAAACACATTTTAAAAAAAAAACGGTCTCGTGTAAATGCAGTTTTATTTGCAAACGTAGATGGCCAGATATTTGTTTAGGAAAATACCCTGCTTTGTGTAAACGTAGTCTAAAGCTCTTTAAAAATGAGCACGGAGGTCTGATGTGAATGACAGCTAGCTGAACCAATAAGACAACATAATTACCATTAGAATTAACTTAGCTTGGCTGTTAGCCTGGTCGGGACCAGTGGGGTATACTACGAAGCACGTTAGACATATCTAGGCTATGTAGACATATCGAGGCTTGACAAAGCCTTGACTCAGGGTATAATGCTAAGTGATACTCACGATTACAGTTATGTGATATATTTGTCAAACTAGGCTTTCAGCTCAGATCTGTGCGCGTTCTCGGTGTTGGGATGACGTTGGCCAATCGTGAAACGTGGAGACGCACAAGACCGCCTCTATTTAAAAACAATTACTTCCGCATTCATGAGCGATAGCTTAATCTACACTGCGCCCTTTTTATGTGTCTAACCTATAACATCAAATAAATCAATTGTCATGAGTTGTTGTATGGTATGCACGTCCATAGTGGGATATCTGCACGCACAGCACTATTAAAGCGCATTCGAGATCCAAAATGTTAGTAGAGGCGGAGTTCCACCTGTAAGATATATGACAGAATCCTACACGTGAGATAACTTCGTTTTTAAGACAATTGATTGGTCAGTGTACGGTAGATTACACAATTTGAGCTATAACTTAGCACATAACCTCCTCCCGACCAGGTTTGGTTGACAGCATAAGATACCATGGTAATATAGCGACACTAAAACAGATCCACTTCAAGTCACAGCATACACTGACTTTGAGCGCAACATACCTCGCTAACCCACTAATCGAGATTCGTAGTACACCCCACAGGCTAGGTGCAGAGAATAAATCCCCATGGTAATTTATGTGCCATCTCTTTTGTGAAACCAAGTCTAGGCTAAATTCATCCAGGATAACCAAAAAATCCCAGCTTAATCCCTTATCTAGGTTTTGTGAAATACCCCTCTGGAGATCCAAATCCTACAACATATTTACCAAACAGTTGAGTGGTTGGACACCCCCAACACACTTATAAATATGAGGTTTTTTTCTTAGTTTGTTTTGATGAAAGGAACATCATTTGTGTGCAGTTGTATTTGTGCATGTGTCTTCATACATTTTATTTAAGAATATACTACAGTATCAGTATATCAGTGCACAAGTGTGTTTCGGCCGTCTGTCTCGTGTTTTGCATTTGCCCTTGTTTAGGTCCCACCCACTGGTGATTGCCGGAAAGGGAGTTCCTAATTGGGGTTGATTGGACAGCCCTTAAAAGACCCAAGATGGCATTAATTCAGTGCCTTTGAGCCTGCCAGCATCCACGGCTGTGTGTTCTTGACCTGCCCACGCTTAAGTTTACTACAGTGGTAGTGTGTTCCGAGTGCGGCGATTACTCCCAGTGGGGAGAGTGGCTATGATGTAGCAAAATACTGGCCTAGTGTGGCCAGGGTGTGCTGGGTTCGGCAAAACTACTCCCAGTGGGGAGGTTAGTGTTTGTATGTTTACATTTTATTTAAGAATTTACTACAGTATCAGTATTCCAGTGCACAAGTGACTTACTGAGAACTGTTCAGTCTCCTTTAAGTTTGACAGGGGTCTTTGTAAAATCTTTGTGTTTCTCTGGGCTAAATACAACGCCGTGATGAGTCTTTTGTCCAGTTGAACGGTAATATTGAAATATCTTGTGTTCTTTGCCGATATCTTGACAGGGGAGACATTGTGTATATATCCATTCACCGACGTATCCAGGTCTAGTTTTGGCTTTTTCACTGAGTAATTCATGATGCCACTGCATAAAGACAGATTCTGTCTGTCCTAAGTTTCCTCAAGCAATTAGGCTAGAGTGCAATGAAGCTGTACCTGTGACTTGACTGATTTAATTGATTGGTTGATTGAACTAGACAAGTTGAAGCAGTAGTGGGTGTTGAATAGACCTCTGAAGTTTGCCTAAAAAAAAAAGGAACCAAAGCTGCTATCTTTGACCATATTAGGAGATCTGGGTGTTAATTGAAGCTAATTACCAATGGCAAGTTGCATTGTAAATTAGTTCTGGGGTAGCAAAAGTCAATGTTCAAAACCTCCTGATAAATTGTATGTTTCATTCTTTGTGCATAGAAATGTCAGGTAATGCTGCCCATACAGTATATCGGAACAGTTTGACAATATTTTTGAAAAATTGGACTCTTAACTAGTGGCCCCCACTCAAGCTTTACTAAAAAGACTACAATCCTTCAAGAATCTCTCAAATGTTGTCAATCTTCTGGTGTAAGGGTAGCTTAAATTTAAGAACACAGTGGAATGTTTGAATTGAGATTAATAATGGCTATAAAGCATAATTTATTTGGCCTTGACCTTGTATTATTTGGTCCTTCCAAGATATTGGAATTGTAACCAGTCATTTGAAAGGTAAGCATGGGTTTTATTGATTAATGTGGTGTGAATGTGACAAAATGGAAGTAGAGAAGCAGGATTGAGGGTTGTGGAATTAAGCATTTTTTTTACAGCTATGCTGGCTCTGTGCATCACATTACATCACAGATATGAGTGCAGTAGCCTACAGAAATTGAAGTCAGGCATATGCTTTTTATTTGTACAATATCATATGAGACAATTTTTATATATATATATATATATTTATTACTTTCACACAAACATATGGGTATTTGTGGGTGTTTTGGGCGGTAACCAGGTATGCCATGCTATTGGAGGTGCAAACAAACGCTGCATTGCCATTGAGATCACATAGTAAGAAGCTGGCTCAAGGGTTATAAAAGTGTTTTCTCGTGTTTAGTTGTAAAATGAAGGCACTTTTTTTTTTTTTTTTTTTTATATAATAGTCATGCGTGTTCACTTCTGACTCCTTGGCTATGAATTTGGTAACGATAATGGGCTATTTGATGTCTTTAGAACACTAAACACATCGGAGGTGTCAAATGTTGAGTTACTCCAGTATAGATTTGACGTTAATCACTCCTATGATGTATTGTCTATCCAAAGTAAAATGCTTGTTTTGAAGTTAACTGATGGTTAAATAACCAAAAATCCGATTGTTTGCACCTTCAAATGACTGCCGTCTCGCTGTCTGGAGAAATAATCTTTGGGCACCGCTATTTACTGATTTCCGGCTCCCATTGACTTCCATTCAACACATGTTACAAACAAAACATCAATTATGTGTTAAACTAACGCAGCTGACTTATGCCAGCAACCATTTCACTTTGATAATAAACTACATTTTGGTGCAACATATATAGAACAGGAATAGTCCATGAGCCACAGGCCCAAAAAGGGGCGTGTCACTACCACTTGGGGGGGCAAATTCTCACTTTTTCTGAACGCTACAAATCTCTGGAGTATAAAATGGTATGATGGCAAGTTGGATCTTGTAGCTTTGTGGCTATACAGGCCTTCAACGTTGACCTCTGATTTGAAAAAAGTAAATTCCGCCTATTGGCTTTTTTTTGTTAAACCACTCATAAGAGCCCAGAAAATAATCCAAACCTCATCATTACTGATGCATATGTGGTGTTTGATGTTGGCATACATATTTTGAATCATTGTGATTTTGCCCTTCATTTTGGTTGATAAAATTCAAGATTTATGTATACTAATGAGCAAATCTACATTTTCAGAGACACAATGTGTTGCAGCACTAATTGAAATGCCCACTACCTCATTAATCAATGTATTTATACCTTCCTACCTCCCAGCAGAGACTTGAAATACAAATTATTACATAGGTCTGCATTGCTATGCTATTTACTATTTGTAAATGTACTATTCGGAAACGCCCCAAAATTCAGTAAATTAGTATTTTATTGAAACTACCCATAAGAGATATTCCAAGAGATCAAAACATCATGATTACCAATCACATATTACCTTTACATTCAAGGAATACCATATGAAAAATGTTCACATCACCACATGTACCCAGCTTAACATAAATATTATAATTTTATAATGTCCAGGGCACATGAAATGCATACAGTAATTTCTCCTGTGTATTATCTGTATTGTGTATAAGCCACAGGACAGTGTTTTATGCAAGTTAAAAGAAACAATACCATATTAACTGCCCCCGTGTATTAACCTCATAGCTGAAATTTTGCAAAATCAATGTATAAGCTGCAGCTAATAGTTGGGAAATTATGGTAATTGCATCACAGGTGCTAAAATGATCTACATTATACATTTCAGTTGTACTTTTGACTAGTAAGAATGTGGGAATGAGATTGAGGTGAAAATGAGAACTGGTTGGTGAAAATATTCTTACTTTACACATTGTTATCATTATGTACTATTATTATTGTTATTATCATACTTATAAAAATATTATTATTACCATACTTAAAATTGTCTTTCATCTGATGTTGAAATAATTTCCATTGAAAAGAAATAATAGCTATTTTCCAAGACTTGATCTACAAGTACATACATTTACAACAGTTTTAAAAATTCTACACAGTTAGATCTGATGAGACAGAAACTGAAATTGGATCAATCCATTTTCAGAGGAACATGAGTTCATTTGCATATCTACAGCAGGCAAAGCAACACAAGAGGTTAGGGATGATCTGATTCAGGCTCATACTACAGGCAAAGATCATGACATAGAGGCTGGAGTCAGATACACCTAAGCACAAATTCCATGATACATTGACAAACTAGCCTGGCTAGCGCCACCACTTCTCAATGAGACGTGGTCTGGGAACCAAACGTTCATTTTCTCGTTTTTGAAAAGTCTTTTGTCACCCTCTTGGACCTTAACCATGGTCATTGGCGACACCTGAGGGGACCCCAAGGTAAACCTCTAAAGCAGCACTTGCAAAGCATTTGCAGAAACTTGCATCACTATCAGATAATCTTCCAGATGAATATAATACAGCAACAATCATTGATGGAATGTCTCTGGTCCAGAAGGTCAATAACAATGTCTCAACTTATGCAGACATTGCTGCTGCTATTCATGCATGATCCGTAAAGAGGCAAAGCAGAGGCAGATATTTTTTTAGATTTAACTTTATTGTCATTGTGCAGAGAACAAGTACAGAGACAACGAAATGCAGTTTGCATCTAACCAGAAGTGCAAAAAAGCAGAAAAGTGCAATGTGATATACACAGTATAGGCAGGTGGTGCATAGACAGGACAAGAAATATAGTGCAGTGTAGACAGTAGTATACAGTTGTTTTGCAGAAGGTGGTTTAGAGTAGCATAAATTAAATATAAATATGTGCAGTGTATTAGCAGTTACCTTATAAGAGCAGAATAAATATGGCTATGTACTGTAATATGAACAATGTATGAACAACATGTACAGGTATGTGCAATGTAGTGACGGTACCATTATAGTAGTAGTAAGAACAATATAGATATATGCAGTGTATTAACAGAATATATTACAGAAAAACTGAATAAATATGGATATTTAGTATGAACCATATAGACAGATATGTACAGTATGTACAGCTATGTGCAGTGTGGTAACAGTACCATTGTAGTGCAAAAACAGTAACATTACAGTGGTATTAATAATAAGTGTATGTGTAGGATGAAAAGCAGTAGAATATGGCTATGTACAGTATAAGTGTAATTACAGTATGTACATTTGTAAATAAATAGATGGATGGGATAGATGGGTGGGATAGGGTAGTGCAGTTGTGGGGGGGTTGGTTGTGGACACCTCAACAGGCACAGGCAAGGAGGCATCAGGCGGGGGCGGGGCAGGGGGTGATGGGGGCTTAGATTGTTGGATGTCACCGGGATGCAGAGCTAGAGTTCAGTAGGGTGACAGCCGCAAGAAAGAAGCTTCCTCTGAACCTGCTGGTTCGGATGCGGAGAGACCTGTAACGCCTCCCGGAGGGGAGTGGGGTGAACAGTCTGTGGTAGGGGTGAGAACACACTTTGATGATGCGCGCCTTACACAAGCATCGCTTGCCCTGGATGGCCTCGATGGAGGGGAGTGAGGAACCGGTGATGTGTTGGGCAGTTTTCACCACCCTCTGCAGTGCTTTCCGGTTGTGGAGAGCACTTGCCATACTAAACTGTGACACAGTTGGTGAGGATGCTCTCGATGTTGCAGCGGTAGACGTTCACCAGGATCTGAGGAGACAGATGGACCTCAGAAAGAAGAGATGCTGGTGAGCCTTTTTGATCAGGGTAGAGGTATTGAGGGTCCAAGAGAGGTCCTCAGAGATGTGGACAACTTGAAGCTGGTGACATGCTCCACCTCAGTCCTGTTGACGAGAATGGGTGTGTGTGCTAGCTTTAGACTTCCTAAAGTCCGCAATGAGCTCTTTGGTCCTTTTGGTGTTGAGAGCCAGGTTGTTATCAGTGCATCACGATGTTAGGTGCTGGACCTCCTCCCTGTAGGCCGTCTCATCTACCAATATATGTCTATGTGATACAAGAAAAAACAAACTTATTTATCTCAAGTGTAGACACAATGAATGCAATATAAGTAGTCCAGAATCCAGTTATAGAGGGAGGTATTGATGCCCAGTTCACGGAGTTTGGTGATCAGTTTGGAGGGGATGATGGTGTTGAACGCTGAGCTGAAGTCAATGAACAGCATTCTTACATAGGTGTTGCTATTGTCAAGGTGGGACAGGGCAGAGTGAAGTGCCATAGAGATGGCATCCTCTGTGCTCCTGTTCTGACGATGAATTCAATGAATAGATTAAAGATCCTTTGTACTCGTTTCAGCTACAATTTAAAAAACATTTGTACTGCAGACCTATGTATGTCATCATTAAACATTAATTTCAACTTGCAATTGAAAGTAAGGAGGGTAGAATAGTAATGATCAATAAGGTCTGCATTCAGGTATTGCCATAACATGTTGCTCTGAAAACTCAAATTAGCTTTTTTTTGCACATAAATCTTGAATTTAATCAACCAAAATGAAGAGCAAAATCACATAATGAGTCAAAATATGTATGCCAACATCAAACACCACATATGCATCAGTAATAATAAGATTTGGATTATTTTCTAGGCTCTTATGAGTGTTTTAACAAAAAAAGCCAATAGGCGGAATTTCCTTTTTTTTCAAATCAGAGGTCAACTTTGAAGGCCTGTACAGCCACAAAGCTACAAGATCCAACTTGCTATCATACCATTTTATACTCCAGAGATATGTAGCTTTCAGAAAAATATAGTGAGAATTTGCCCCCCCAAGTGGTAGTGACGACCCCCTGTGGCTCATGGACTATATATACTTAGTTTGTTTTGAATAGGCTAGCTTGTACTTGCCCTACTTAGTTGGCCAACTCGGGTTTTTTCGTTATAGGTAGCCTTGCGGTTGGTCTGTGCCCGCTAAGTCCCTAAGTTTTCTGATATTCGTGGTGAAGGCTGCGTGTCCGCCCCTCTCCCACCGTTCGTACTACACTTGGTTGTGTTGTTGTGATTACTACGCTACCCCCGCTGGCCCAGTCTAGCGTCGGGGTTGGTACGTTGCTAGCTTATGTGAAGGCTTATAATTATAATAATTATAATAATAATCCTGCAAATATTTGTCAGTGAATTCTGCGGTTCCTGCCTCCCTCTCCCGGCATCTATTCTGCACTGTGTGACCCATTGTGTATGGCCATCCCCCTCTCCTGGTGAAGGCAGTGCTCTCACTCCCCGCTCCCAGCACAGGTGTGGTTTGTAGTTGTTGGCCTGCTAAGATTTGTCGGTGAAGGCAGCGGTTCCTGCCTCCCTCTCCCGGCATCTATTCTATTCTGATTGTCCCCATTATATTGGGACCATTATCCTCTACTGAGGCTCACTGCTGTTGTTCTCATGGTGGACAACCACTCTTGTGCGACCTGCATGGCCCCACTGCAGGTGGAGGATGGCCATGATCGGTGCCCCTCTTGTCTCGGTGTCGAGCACCTGAGGGCAGGACTTTCTGATGACCCCTGCATGAATTGCAGTTACATGCCGCGGGCAGTGAGGGTGGCTAGATTGGCTGGGGTGGAACAGCTGTTGGGCCTCCACAGGGTCACCTGAACAGCTGACCCCGGCCCAACGATGCAACCAGGCCCTGCCGACCCGGCATAAGCGCTGGGCGGCTGAGGCAGTAGGCCCCACTACTAGGAAGCAGGCGAGGCCCACGCTTGCCTCCAGGGGGGGCCAACGGACAGCAGAGGATGCTGCTATGAGGTCCCTCCGCCTGGCCTGCCAGGGCAGGAGCAGCACAAGGATGCTAGGTGTCTCCAGGCATGCACCTCCGGCAGCAGCCCCTGAGCCAGAGGAGGATGTTCTTTCTATGGCAACATCAGCTTCTCTGTTTACAGAGTATGAGACAGATGGGACCCCACAGGATGTCCCCTCCCATGCCTCCGAGGCAGGCTCCTGTTCTTCAGCTTACAGCTCTGTCAGTGCCTCTGAGGACAGCTCAATGGAGGCCACCATTCGCATAGCCCTGGCCCGCCTGCAGCTGGATGTCCCAGACGCTCTGTAGGCCCCGGCCAGTGCCTTTAAAACTGGTCACGCACCCCATCGGAAGAGTATTTGGGTGAGTTACAGGCATGCTGGAGAGATTCCAGAGTCCTCACTTGTCTGTCAGGTGATTGCCGGGCCCTGGCAGCCATGCAGGACGCGTCCAGGTATGGGTTGGGTGGTATGCCTGTGGTTGACCCAACTATAGCTGCCCTCATCATCTCGCCTGATGAGGCGCTGAGGCCGAGTGCAAGGTGTCCTCGCCCCCAGTGTCGGGTGACAGATGACCTCCTCTCGAAGGCCTATGGTGCAGCGGCACGCATGGGGCACATAGGTAATTATATGTCTCACCTAAGAAGACCCTCCTCAATGTACCGAGTTGTTTGGACCCGCTGCCCTGGAGGCGCTTCAACGCACTGTCCAAGCGGAGAAGACTCAGGAGGAGCTGTCTGGGCTTCGGAGGAGGTTGCCGCCTCCCCCTAGTGGTGCCTAGAAGGTCTGCGGCTGCCCCACGGCGCAGCTCGCAGTCACAGGCCCACCCAAGGGGTTACTACGGGGCCCAACGCCCGCAGCCTGTTCAGCGGCAGGCGCGGATGTTTCGGGAGCCGGAGCGACAGCCCTCGGGCCAACCTTACGTGTCACACACAGCCCATCGTCCCCCCAGAGCCTTTAGGGGTGGGGGGGCTAGGCGCTGAGGCCCAGGGGCTGGCCGTCGGCTTTTTTCCCCAGCAGCAGCTCAGTTATTGGGCTGCTTCCATCAGGGACCCGTGGGTGCTGTCCACCTTAACCCTTTAGGCGCCAGAGGTTTTTTTTCGAAACGTTTGATTTTGACATCTTCATTTCAAAAGGCTATATCTTAAAAGTGATAAGAGATACAGACTTTCTGTAAATTAGAGAAATATTAAGGATGACCCAAAGTTTATGTAGGGATGAAATGTTTATATCTAATTTGCATATTATGACGTCATATGGTGGCGGCCATCTTGGATTATAGAATTTTCATGAAAAGTTGCATGTTTGAATGATAAAATGCACCACTTCTTTCCCCCCAAAATGTCCCTCACCTTCTGTATGCTATATTGCACAATACTGAATGCTCAGGTAAATAGTAAGTAGTGAACAAACTGTGTAAATCATTACTAATAAATGGCAGAAACAAACCAAATGCATGTAGCGGTAGACTGGCCTTTTGCTGTAGAGATTTTCCATTTACTACATACAGTAGGCACTCTGATTCCATGTATGGGGCACATATATATTATTCAGATGACACACAAACACAAGTAGACAAGACCTGTTTAGTTCAAAAGCTCATTTGCCACGGCAAGGCACAGATCAGGAGTGAGATGACGAGACAAGACAAGAGACAATGTTAGTATTTTTTTCTTTTTGTTGTTTTTGTTGATGTTTTTTTGTTTTTTTTCTTAGCTGACAAAGACACACACATCACAAGGACATGAACACACAAAAAGGAACACATAGTGTATGTCCTAAATGATCAGGGAAATAGATAGCAAATCAACAGTGTAAATCATTACTAATAAATGGCTGACTTTTTTTTTTATGTAGCAGGCCTTTTGCTGTAGAGATAATGACTCCCTATCCCTATCCATACAGGGCCAGCATTCCCATCATCTTGTGATAGACTATGCATGACCTAATGTGTGTGTGTGGGAGAGGGAGAGAGCGTGTCACCACCTCCACCATGCGAGCAGCATGGCCAGATCTGCCTCGCGCGCGCTGAGTGGAGAGAATTTGCGCAGCTCGGACTAGGCCTACTGTCATTCTCATTGCGACTCCCCACACTGCCACTACGTTCCCCCCTAACTGTCCTATGAGCACTTCGACCTCGTCTAACATACCCAGTGGCATTAGACAAAGGCTCCACCACGTTACTGTCGCCGCGATTGTGGAGAGGCACACGTTCAGAAGACAGAAGCTAGCGCTAAGGACATTATGCTACCTCCAGCCTCGTTAAGCCCACACCACTAACACCCTGCTAACTTCCCCGATGAACACCCGAACCCGTGAAACATTATTCCCACCAGTGACATTGGGCAAACGATTCAACGCTTGTGCTTGGTGTAAGCTAAACTATGGAGTAAACTCTCACTTTGTCCAGCTGCATCATTGCAAGGCAGGGACGATCTGAAGCCTCACTAAACGAATCACCCGGCATTTTCTGAAGGCAGATATTCCCCTTCAGAATCAGGGTCCGCGAATAGAAGACCCAACACTTCATTTCAGGTAAACTTTTTTGATGCCAAGACGATAATCTAATGCAAATACTTGCTGACGTTGACAATATCGCTCTGACAAAGTGGCTCACACGCACACTAGCTCCGGTATTGTGCACACTGATTCAATGCAGCTGTAGCGCGAAAGTTTTGTTTAAAGAGTGCCCTTTTTTTTTTCGGGATGACGTGATGACATGTCTGCCATCTAGTGGAGTGGAGGTCGAACGAAATATGACACCCTATTTGACTAAATCGGCCGCTTTATTCAGTACTGCATCTTGTCGACTGTGGCGCCTAGAGGGTTAACTCACGGATACCAACTTCAGTTCCGACGCCGGCCCCCAGCCTAGGGCCGGGTCAAAATGACCATCATCCGCAACCCGGCAAAAGCCCAAGCCCTTGCCCAGGAGTTGTCCGTCCTCCTGGACAAGGGTGCCATCGAACCGGTAGACCCCCTGGCGCAACCCGGGGGGTTCTACTCGACCTACTTTCTGGTGGCGAAGAAAGATGGCGGACTCTGTCCCATCCTTGACCTAAGGGGCCTCAACGGGTTTCTGAAGGTCTTGAGGTTCCACATGCTGAGCACGGCAGAGGTTTTGCGTACGATCGCCAGGAGGGAGTGGTTTACATCAGTAGACCTCAAGGATGCCTACTTCCATGTGCCTATAGCGCCGCACCACAGAAGGTTTCTGCAGTTTGCGTTTCAGGGGCGTCACTTTCAGTTCAGGGTGCTCCCATTTGGCCTCTCCCTTTCCCCACGTGTCTTCACCAGGTGTGTGGTGGCTGCCCTCTTACCCCTACAGTCGCAGGGCGTGAAGATCTTGCCGTACCTGGACGACTGGCTCCTATGTGCCCCGTCCCGGTCTCAGGTGGCCCTGGACACGACGCATCTTCTTTCCCATGTGGCCCGTCTGGGCCTCCGGGTGAATTTTACGCTACTGGAAGAAACTGGAATCCATGCATTTCCACTGAATTATTTTTGAAATCTGATCCCTTATCATACCTGTTCATTCTTACTGCGTTGCTCGACTTATATCGTGACTAAATTCAAGATGGCTGCAAACGTTAAACTTCGCGGAAGATACTGTCTGTATAAATCGTCTTGTAAGTAAACTACCAGTGCTTTTTCAAAGTTCTCAATGTCTCGCTTTAAAATGTCAGGGCCCTCGAAGTCTACCAATGAAGTGTGGAGATGCATTGAGCCTCGTAAATGGGTGTAAAACAGTGATTTATTTGCATGGCTAGCCCGATGCCGAAGCACCACTACTGAAAAAGCTGTTGGTAGCATCGGCTAACTAGCGCCAGATTTTGGAGTGCAGGGGACAAGTCGAGATGGGCTATGAGACATACGTTCACACTCGGTATCATGTTTCAATACACTTTAGGTCAATATCACACCGGAATTCTCCTTTAAAGTTCAGTTAATAAAGTAACTTGCTTTGCTTTCATTTGAATCCCAATCAAGATAAACCATAATTGCTTTATTGTTAATATGGACTCCTGGAAAGTTCAGAAATGCAAAATAATAGAATTTTAATCATATGATAAAATATGTGATTAATCGTGATTAACTATAGGAATTCAGCGATTAATTGTGATTAAAGTTTTTAATCGTTTGACAGCACTAGTAACTACACAACTTTACGATTGTGGTTGCGAACGTTCGTTGCTACTATGGTTTTGGGAAACACTAACGTAGTGTAACGATGCATTGGACTATGTAAGTTTCAAATATGAATGTAATTCTGCGGCATAAAGCAGATGTATTTGTTTATTGTACAGAAAAATAAAAATGACATGTCAAGCAGTCAATTGACTACATTGCAGTCAAGAAGTAGGGCAAATTAATTTACTTAAACCAAAACGTGGGTCATAGTTGTCTAAGCCTCTATTATGTAGCCTGTTAAAAACGCCGCCAGATAGTATTAAATCGGCAACAACATTGTTTTCTGCAGAAGCCTACCCAAGGCTACAGATTAATTCTGAACAGTTATTTCTCTACTGGCTCAATTATCACACCACTGTTTTGATTTGCGTGAGTTCGTTACCCCCAACACTGACAATAATGTAGACAATTGACAAAATTTTCGATTTTCGTTACCACCGTGGTAGTCAAGCCTTAAGCCAAACCCAAGTAGCCTAAATCGAGGTAATGTTTAATTATGCATGATTTATTTTGTTATTGAATTCGTAGGCTGGGATTACTCTCGGCAACAATTATGTTTAATGGTAGCCTCCTGCTTTTTCAGAAGGGGCGGCGGGCAGAGCGATGTACAGTGGCAGAGCAACGCACAGTGGCTGAAAGTGGTACTAAAGCTTCACACAGCTTCACGCCTCGTAATGCGCGACTGAAGTGGTCATTTGAAAGCGATGCCCACTGTAGTGTCAGAGAGATGGCAGGAGGCAATGCACACACACACTGCATCGGGCAGTGTAGACTTGTTTGTGGGTATTGCCCAAATGGATTTTCCCCAAAGTAGATATGGCCCAAATGGATCTCCTCTAACAGTCCCATGGCACTAAATGTGGATAATTAATAGTGCTGTAGTCCAGTTTAATTTGGGCATCTGTCACTATTTGTGTCACAACAAACCTGATTACTGCACAGCTCCTGCTTACAAAAAAAGAAACACACACTCACACACGCATGAATGCACACACACACACACACACACACACACACACACACACACACACACATATGAATGCACACAAGCAGACACACACACACACCAACGCCCCATATACAGGCTCACACACACACACGCACACGCGCACACAGAATGCCCCATATATGCACACAAACACCTTCCACACTCACACACACACACACACAGTACTGTTTCTTCTAGCAGTTTAAAGTGCACTTATTGAGCTGTAGAGTGTCTGCAGCAGTAATGAGAATTCAATACAGGTTCCTCTGCACAGTCAATCATTCTCAGTCTGTAACTGCTGCTATCCTGTTGATGCGCCTCTGACTGTCCTTCATCATTTCCTGTTTGGTAATAGCATCCTGCTTCTCTCCCTCTGAACAGTGTCTGCTCCTCACGTTCAGCAGAAACCTCATTTGGGTTGATTTCTGTTGGAGTGGATGAGTCACTCCAGAAACATCATTTAATGTCAGAAATAAAACGGATTACGATCCAGCTTCCCTTCTGGTCAGTATCGATCTGCTCAACACAGATCCAACTCTTCTGGTCAGTATCGATCTGCTCAACACAGATCCAACTCTTCTGGTCAGTATTGATCTGATCAACACAGATCCAACTCTTCCTCTCCGTTCCTAGTTTTCCAGTTCAAATGAAATCCGCTTTAGAGTGGAGTTTGGCTTCCTCTGCTCCTAGATACACATAGATAAGTCAGTCTCTCTAGCAATACTATTGTTGTTATCTTATAAACAGCGCGTGTGTGTGTGAGTGTGAGTGTGTGTATGCGAAAATATAAGTATTCACATTTCAAAATTCAAAATTCAAAGTATTCACAGCCTTTGCTCAGTACTTTGTTGTGGCACCTTTGGTAGCAATTACAGCCTGAAGCCTCTTGGAATATGAAGCCACAAGCTTGGCACACCTATCTTTGGCCAGTTTGACCCATTCCTCTACAGAACCTCTCAAGCTCCATCAGGTTAGATGGGATGCGTCCGTGCACAGGCATTTTCAGATCCCTCCAGAGATGTTCAATGGGATTCAAGTCTGGGCTCTGGCTGGGCCACTCTAGGACATTGAGTAGTAGTGGAAGTGTGCACATCCCCCACTCTGCTAAAACTCCCATATATTTATTGTGTTGCAACGTTTCGACCCGGCTGGGTCTTCCTCAGGCAAATGTCATTTAGCAGTGGCTCAAGCGTATAAATAGAGCATATACCTGCTCAGCTGATCATTCATCAGCTGAGCCCATTCACACTAATTGCCAAGGCCTAAGTATCACCTTATCCATCACACCACATAAGACAATTAGTGTTGGAGTTACATATACAGTTTACCCACTCTACGACATTCACAGAGTTGTCCTGAAGACACTCCATCGATATCTTGGCAGTGTGCGTAGGGTCGTTGTCCTGTTGAAAGGGGAACCGTCGCCCCAGTCTGAGGTCAGGAGCGCTCTGGAGCAGGTTTTCTTCCAGGATGGCTCTGTACATCGCTGCATTCATCTTCCCTCAATCCTGACTAGTCTCCCAGTTCCTGCCGCTGAAAAACATCCCCACAGCATGATGCTGCCACCACCATGCTTCACTGTAGGGATGGTATTCGCCTTGTTCACCCGGCGGCCATTACGAGGCTAAAGGTACACTTGCCATTGCACCTCAGTCCAGCAGATGGTGGTGGTAATGCACTCCGTTTGCAAACCGCTAAAAAACAATTCACTGAAGAAGAAGAACAGGCCAGTGAACCTTCTTCTTTAATCGGTGAGCTTTTTTTGGCGGTTTGCAAACGGAGTGCATTACCACCACCATCTGCTGGACTGAGGTGTAATGACAAGTGTACCCCTCAGCCTCGTTATGGCAGCCAGGTGAATAAGGCGAATTGGCCAGGTGATGAGCGGTGCCTGGTGTCCTCTAAACATAACGCTTGGCATTCACACCAAAGAGTTCGATCTTTGTCTCATCAGACCATAAACTTTTGCCATGTGCCTTTTACTAAGGAGTGGCTTCCGTCTGGCCACACTACCATACAGGCCTGATTGCTAGAGTACTGCAGCGGTGATTGTCCTTCTGGAAGGTTCTCCTCTCTCCATAGAGGAACCCTGGAGCTCTGTTAGAGTGACCATCGGGTTATTGGTCACCTCCCTAACTAAAGCCCTTCTCCCCTTATCACTCAGGTTAGAGGGACGGCCAGCTCTAGGAAGAGTCCTGGTGGTTCCAAACTTCTTCCATTTACGGATGATGGAGGCCACTGTGCTCATTGGGACTTTTTTAAAGCAGCAGAATGTTTTCTGTACACTTCCCCAGATCTGTGCCTCGAGTCAATCCCGTCTCGGAAGTCTACAAACAATTCCTTCAACTTCCTGCTTGTTTTGTGGTCTGACATGCACTGTTAGCTGCGGGACCTTCTATAAACAGGTGAGTGCCTTTCCATATCATGTCCAATCAACTGAATTTACCACAGGTGGACTCCAGTTGTAGAAACATCTCAAAGATAGAATAAAGAGAAGGAGACAGAATCAGGGATGGATTACTGCACGGGCCTACCGGGCCCAGGCCCAGGGGCCCAAGGGGTCAGGGGGCCCTGAAGCCCAAGCCTTTGCATGGAATCATTGCCTCAATTTCAACAAATCAGGATGTAGGCTATGAATCTGATTGAATTTAGTATTGGCCATCCCCAAAATGCACCAGAATACAGGAAATCACATCAAACAAATTAAAAAAATTCTGGGAGGACCTCCAAACCCCCCCTCCCACATATACGACAATTAGTGGGGGGCCCTTAATACATCTAAAAAGTTCATAATCCGCCCATGGACAGAACCTGAGCTCAATTTTGAGTTTGATCGCAAAAGCTGTGAATACAAATGATGTACAAGTGATTTCTTTGTTTGTTATTTGTAATAAATTTGCACAAATCTCAAACAAAGTTGTCATTATAGAGGTATTGTGTGTAGAATTTTGAGGGAAAATAAATGTAATCCATTGTGGAATAAGGTTGTAAACAAAATGTGGAAAAAGTGAAGCGCTGTTAATACTTTCAGTGTATCTCTCTCTCTCCATCTCTTTATCTCTCTCTCCATCTTTTTATCTCTCTCACTCTCCCACTCTTGAGTGGGTAATGGCCCTTTGATTGTTGGTTATCATCTGCCATCACTGTGGATATGAAAATTACTTCATAAGTGGAAGAGTCATGTCATTACCCACAATCCCTTTCTGCTACCACAGCAGGGAGGTAATAATAAAACACAAACAGGCAAAAGGCACTCTGTCCTCTTTTCCTCCTCTCTCTCCTTCCTCTCTCTCCTCTCTCCCTGTCTTTCACCCCCTCCCTTCATCCTCTCTCTGGTACTCTTTCTCTCTCCTCATCCCCCTCTCTTTCAGTTCCTCCCTTCCTCTCTCCCTTTCTCTCTTCCACTTGCCTCTGTCCCTCCTTTCTCTCTCTCTCTCTCTCTCTCTCTCTCTCCTTCCACCACTGGTTCAATGTCTTTTATTCTCTATTCATTTCAATTACTCTCCTGTTCCCCCATCCATCTCTCTCTCTCTCTCTCTCTGTGTCTCTCTGTTTGTGTGTGTGTGTGTGTGTGTGTGTGTGTGTCAGGACATTTCTCTGTCATTTGCTCCTATGTCCTGTTGTAGCAGCTTGTGTGAATGGGAGTAATGTAGACAGCAGGTTGATGGTTGATGGTGTGTGTGTGTGTGTGAATAAGAGTAATGTAGACAGCAAGTTGATGTGTATGTGTGTGTGTGTGTGAGTGCATGCATGTGTGTGGAGAGAATACCACCAGTCCATGCATTAATAGAAAAAAAACAACAAGGGAATGGGAGATAAAGGTGGAGATCTAGATAGAATGAGAGAAGGATGGAGAGTGGGAGAGAGGAGAGGGGGGTAGAGAGGAGTGAGGGAGAGAGAGGAGAGGGGAGGAGAGAGGGAGAGGGGAGATTAAACTGCCTAAGCACATGTTACTGAGGGAGTTAAGGAGGGTTCTTACCATGAATACAGATATCTGCTTTGTGGAGGAATGGAGTGAGGTGTGGAGAGAGAGAGAGAGAGAGAGATGTGTTTGATAAAGACCCTCTTAGAGCAGAGCTGTGTTGGCCTGCGGTGAATCTGATAAGAGAATCATTCATCGGCCACTGCAGCTGGGTTACACACAGAACTCTATATCATTGCCTGATACACACACACACACACACAGAGACAACCTTGGCAGACTGTGGCAGCTATGCCCAATTTGCTCCCATTCATCCAGGACTAATGGCCTTTCTATGTTTTGGGATTTGGAGAACAAATAAATACACACACATACCTACACTTGCACACAGAGAGAAGGCACACACACACACTCCTATATACACACACCTAAACACATTTAAATTCTTTATTTGAATCTACCAATCAAATTTCTCACAGAAAGGATTCAAATATACTCAGAGATAAGTCAAGTCAAGTCATTTATTGTCAATTTTTTTACATGCACTGGTCATACAAAGAATTGAAATTTCGTTTCTTACTTTCCCATGCAGACATAGACATACTTTAAATACAGACATAGACATACTATAGACATAGACATAGACATAGCCATAGACAATAAAAAATAAAAATATACAGATATACCACATACAGACATTAAAGTGCGAGACTGAAATATAGAACATATATCAAAATATAGAACATATATCAAAACAATAGAGGTAGTTGTGTTGAATATTTACATAGTCCTAGCGTAACCTTCTGACAGAGTAGTAGTAGTAGCAGCAGCATTGTGGCAGAGTGATAAATAACATTGATAACATTTACATGTTTAAACTTGTGCTTGTGTGTACTGTAAATTTACATTGATATGCAGTTATTTCAAATATATCAGGCTTGATATGAAGCAGCAACAGTTAGGCTGTGCAGTCACAGAGCAGTTCCACAGGGCGGTCCTGGGGGGGTGTTGGGGGTGTGGGGGGGTTAGGGTAGACAGGATCCTAGGTTCCTATATAATTCCTATATTCCTAGATAACACATTTTTTATCATTCAAGGGTACATAAAGCATCGCTTACACCACACAGAAAGACTGCCTATCTCTCTCTCTCTCTCACACACACGGGGCAGCCGTGGCCTACTGGTTAGCCTACTGGTTGCTTTTCCTCTTAAAGCCTAGGAAGCTGTCTTGGTTGCCTGTGACCAAAGGGACCTTCCTCTTCCTGAGGTCCGACAGGAGGGAAGCTCTGGCCAGCTGTCTGATGGCAGTATCGGTCAAGCATGCTGATGAGGTGTGTCAGTCTTGTAGTGGAGTACTGTATAAGTCCATTCCACATTTGGGACCCCCAGACCCCCTCCTTAAGTGTGAGGAAGATTTCAGCCATTTCCACCTGAACTGTTTTATTTGTTCATGTCCCGTAAGACATGTAGTGGGATGTGAATGTTTGCAAAGAGGTGTTGTGCTAATTCTCTAATGGCCTCCAGTATCATGACTACAGGTAGGGGGGAGGAGTCAATCAGATCGATAAACACACATACTGTACACACCACGCATACAGTGTACATACGCAAGCATGCATGCACACACACACACCATGCATACATTACACACACACACACATCGGGGACACCCTGTCCTGGTTGTGTTTGTTGCAGTGGTATCCCTCTGCGTTGGCTGTAATCATGTTATCTTTGATAAAGGTTAGATGAGGAAACAGGAGGTGAAAACAGGAGGTGAAAACCGGCCCACTTTTTTTAGTGGTGGTGGAAATTGGATGAATAAGGCAACATTTCAGCTCTTGAAAAATAAAAAGATACCCGTACACTGTTTCTATAAGCTCCCAGAGTGGTTTATTAACACAACGTTTCGACCAGAGGTCTTCGTCAGGTATCAAGAAGATGAGCGGGTGGGTGGAGATATATATAGACAAAGTAGTGGGTAATGCCCCATGTCCACCAATCAGTCTGTCCTATCCATTAATGCATCAGACAATTGTAAGCAAATGGCCTATATGGCCTACATCAGCCCACCAAGTGTTACAGTTGCATCAATTCAATCCTTTGTATAGGTCATTATACATCAGACTGAAAAACACACCCAATCCCTCACATCTGTACAAGTGCCACACATTACTAGAAAAAAAGGAGAAAAAAAGAAACATAAGAAAAAAAGGGAAAAGTTGATATTTCCAAGTCTCCAATGTCTTGTGGCAGACGAAAGGAGAGTAATTGTGCAGTATGGTCAATCTCACACACTGTAAAGAAACAAATTACAGATTTTTAGAAAATAATTATAAACGTTAAAAAAACATTTATAAAAAGGGTTTTATATCAAACTCCTTGTTCAGTCCAAATGGAGCCATGGTATTGAGAGCATGTATATAATATGTTTCACGCTGTAAAAGCAGACGTTCATGGCCACCACCCCTAGGTGGCCGTTCCACTTTTTCAATGTAAATAGTATTTCAACCCATATAGCGAAGGGTGCTGATATTGTGCCCAGCTTCTTTAAAATGTGCCGCTACAGGGTACTCCGGTGTTCACTAATGCGGGTGCGCAAAGCTCTACATGTCTTCCCAACATAAGCAAGACCACAAGGGCATTTGAACATTTCAGCTCTTACTATCCTGTAGTTTTTATTATAGGCTACCAATATTCCACTATTCCACAAGGATAAGTTAACAAAAACGGGAAGGAAGAAATAAAGCATTTGAAATGTATCCTACAATTCCACTAAGAGCCATATTGAACTATTGTTTACATGTTTTTTCTGCATGGGTCAGCTGTCATGTTGTTGTTTGGTGATTTGCTCCTTTACTACACCCACTTCTGAGCAAACAAGCCATATAGGTTGATCATGTAGCCTACTGCTGTCATATAGCCTACTGTTCTTTCTTCCATAAAATAACTTTAATTCATATGGTTAACTCTATTATCCTTTCTACTTGTCCCTGTAGTCATAGCTAATTTCAGGCTCATCATTTTCAGCGGGGGACTGGCTGATCTGCTGCTCAGAGGCTACTTTTGTTTTTAGGCCTAGACTACTGCATATACAGATCAAGCTTGAGTTTTGTTATCAATATTTGCATAATATTTGCAGTCTATGAATCGCCATATTGGATGATAAAAAAAGTCTAATTTTTTGACAACACTACAACGTCCAGTATTAGCCCAATAATTAGGCTTCGGCGCTATAATCATGGCTTTACCAGTTGCCACTTATTCTGTCCTCTTCAAAAAAAATCTGGAAGCTTGGCACATTTGGCAGCATTTTCCTCCAATACTTTTCGTCTTTTTTACCTGGCCTTTCCAGTCCCTCATTGCCTCTTTCTACCATCCATCCTCCCTGACGCTTATCCTACGGTAGGGCCGGCCCAGTTAGTATCTGAGAAAACTTTTTAGAAAAGACGGGCTCTATGGACCCAACCAATTAACTCTTCTTGGGAGGGGAAAACAACTCGTGCATAGGATGCGAACGTGTGTAGCCAACTTTAGGAGAAGATAGATTAACGTGGCAAATTCCTTGAATTTCCCCTGGGGATCAATAAAGTATCTATCTATCTCTATCTATCTATCAAATTTTAATATTTTTCCCTCGACCAGCCCAAAAGTGAAGCGGCCCACCGGGAATTCTCCCGATTCTTCCGATTACCCACTCCGGGCCTGTGTGTGTGCGTGTACACATATGCATATGCACACACACACACACTCACAGAGGCCTGTTCAATGGCCTCTGGCATTCCAGAGTGAAGAAGCTGGACCCAGAGGCGTGTTCAGGACCCTGGAGAGTTCCCAGGCCGCCAGGCAGAGCTGTGTGCAGTAGCCCTCAGAGCTCCAGCTGACCCTCACACACACACACAGAGCACACACACACACACACAGAGAGAGAGAGCAGGAACACACACACACAGAGCAGGAACGCACACACACACACACACACACGGACAGATGAGAAGTGGGGGAGAGGAGGAGGAGGAGAGGGGGAGAGGAGAGCTGGGGGAGGAGAGGAGAGGAGGACAGAAGGAGGGTGAGGGGGGGGGTCAGGGTTCTCCTCTTCTCACCTTTCCCTAATCTCTCTCTCTCTCTCCATCTCTCTCTCTCTCTTTTCCTCTCTCTCTCTCTCTCTATCCCTCTCTCTCTCTCTCCTCTCTCTCCCATTCTTTGTTTCTCTCCCATTCATCCTGTCCTTTCTTCAAAGCGAGGCTCTTGACTCAAAGTGTCTTTGAAGAGCCAGGAAGGGAGTGAATTGTTTTGATTTGGCTGTCATGGGGAGTCACGTCTGTCACACACACACACACACATGCACACACACCACACCCACACCCACACTTTTGTGGGATGCTCATACATCCACACATATACAGACACACACAAGTCCACACAGATCTCTATACACACATAAAGTGCATCTACACACACTTACCCTGTCTCTCCATACAGTACACACATAAGGTCTACAGACAAACACACACACACTCTCTCTCACACACACACACAAACACACACACACATATTCTCTCTCTCTCTCTCTCTCACACACACACACACAGACTCAGTGAAGATGTATGATGGAGAACTGGTAGGATGGGGGCTGGGATGGTGAGCAGGTGTGGATCAGGTGTCACAGCAGTCGCAGCTGCAGCACAGGTCATTATGGGATAGCGTGCTTGTTTATTGAATTAGCACTCAGGACAGACAAGCTGACAGTCTCTATGTGTGTGTGTGTGAGTGTGTGGAAACTATGCCCACTGGCTATGACCTGACAAAGAGCTGTGTGTGTGTGTCTGTGTGTGAGTGTGGATAAACTATTGCCACTGGCTATGACCTGACTGGATGTGAGTGTGTGTGTGTGTGGGGGTGGTGGGGGGCTGCCAGTGTAAATCTGCCAGTGTGTGTGTGTGTGTGGTTGTGCTGTTATTTGATTTGCATGGCTCTGTGTATGTTAGTAGTTAGTAGAGGTGTGTTACCTGTGTTTGCTGGCTGCTGGCTGTCTTGCTGCCTCTCAGCCTGTGCGTGTGTGTGTGTTACCTGTGTGTGCTGACTGCTGGCTGTCTTGCTGCCTCTCAGCCTGGGATTTTGCCTTGTCTTTTGATTTGGGCTTTGTGTCATGTCTATGTAGTGTGTTGTTATGGTTTATCTTGATGTAATACATCCCACTGGTTGGGTACATTTTAAAAGGTGTTACTGTTATTTATTAGGATTTGGGGTCAGTGGTGGGTTTTTGTTCATCCCCAAAGGGCCAAGTAAAGGTGGGGGGTAACAGTGGTCATGGCTGTTATTTGTGTGTGTGTGTGTGTGCCTGTTTGTGTGAGCATGCGTGTGTGTGTGTGAGAGCAGGCGTGTGTGTGTGTGTGTGTGTGTGTGTGTGTGTGCCTGTTTGTGTGAGCATGCGTGTGTGTGTGCGTGTGTGTGTGAGCAGGCGTGTGTGTGTGTGTGTGTGTGTGTGTGTGTGTGCGTGCCTGTGTGTGTGAGCATGCGTGTGTGTGTGTATGTGAGAGCAGGTGTGTGTGTGTGTGTGCACGTGCCTGTGTGTGTGAGCAGGCGTGTGTGTGTGTGTGTGCGTGCCTGTGTGTGTGAGCAGGCGTGTGTGTGTGTGTGTGTGTGTGTGTGAGCAGGCGTGTGTGTGTGTGTGAGCAGGCGTGTGTGTGTGTGTGTGTGCCTGTGTGTGTGAGCATGTGTGTGTGCCTGTGTGTGTGTGTGTGTGTGTGGTCATGGCTGTTATTTGATTTGCATGGTTTGCCAGGCCTCCTCTCCTCTCTGCTTCACAGTGGAGCTGTGCTGAGTGGACTGCTGCCTGCTGATAGTTCCACAAATAGAGGGATTTCAGACTCTCCTGTAAACTCACACGACCACTGGGGGTCTTTCCACACTCTCTCCTCAACTAACACACACACACACAAAGATACATACCATCACAAAATTCACGTCTATATTTTATGTCAGGAAACAGGAAAGCCTGTTTTACACACAAACAGACATGTCTTATATTCATAGAATACACACACACACACACACACACACAGTACATTCATGTCTTCTCTCACCGTCCTTAGAGGCATGCTTCTCTGCCCACCACAGAAAACTACCTTATTGATTTCCTTCACAACATGCTTCACTGCATCAGTATTGAGAAACTCAAGCAAGAAAAAAATCATTTAACACAATCAGGCCAACTTAGCTTAGCACTGCAGCTCATCTTACAGCCTGATCATTTAAAAGCAACAGGCTAATTTAGCTTAACGCTTGGGTTTAGCACACAGCCTGATCATTTAAAAGCAACAGGCTAATTTAGCTTAGCGCTTGGGTTTAGCATATTATCTGATTATTTCGAAGCATATGACTAATTTAGCTTAGCACTTGAGTTAAACGTATGGTCTGATAGTTTAAAAGCAACAGGCTAATTCAGTTTAGCGCTTGGGTTTAGCATACAGCCTGATCATTTAAAAGCATCAGACTAATTTAGCTTAGTGCTTGAGTTTAGCGTATTGCCTGATCATTTATAGGTTGTATCAGCGATGGTGGGGTAACATAACTTCTGTTGACGTTCAAACAAAACAGAGAGCTAGCTCGCTACTCCTTCCCCCTCCCTCACGTGCAATCAAAACTCCTGAACGTGTATCTCGTCGGTTATTGGTTGGAACACTTTTTTTGCCTTTGAGTGGTTGGCAACCCTTGTTGTTAGCATTTGTTTTTGTGTGCAGATCTCAGAGCCTATACGGCCTACAGAGATGTGATTTCTTGACGGCCTCCTTATGAGGCAGACAGCTAGCAGATCATTAGGAAAGATTAGATGAATGTGATCATTTATGTTTGGGCCTGCAATCGCTGATACAACCTTTAAAAGCAACAGACTAATTTAGCTTATTGCTTGGGTTTAGAGTATGGCCTGATCATTTAAAGCAACAGGCTCATTTAGCTTAGTGCTTGAGTTTAGCATACCTGATCATTTAAAAGCAACAGGCTCATTTAGCTTAGTGCTTGAGTTTAGCATACCTGATCATTTAAAAGCAACAGACTAATTTAGCTTAGTGCTTGGGTTTAGAGTATGGCCTGATCATTTAAAGCAACAGGCTCATTGGGCGTTTGGGTTTTTAGTGTGTTGAAGACACAGTCTAGACAAGTCTGCCTATCTATAACCACTAGCAGTAGCAGGTTAGCAGAGGAAATCAATAGCTTTTACACATTTGTTTGATTTGAGGGAAAAGGAGGGCTCAAAATACAAAAGAGGGAGGGATGGAATGGGAAGAAGAGGGAGAGAGAGAGAGAGGGATGGGGGGTGAGGAGATGGAGACTTTAAGATCAATATGTGAGGAAGACATGAAAGGCTATAAAGTTAGAGAGAGGGAGAAGGGGGTGAGGAGGGGGAGAAAGAGAGAGGGAGAAGGGGGTGAGGAGGGAAAGAGGAGGGGGAGAAAGAGAGAGGGAGAAGGGGGTGAGGAGGGAAAGAGGAGGGGGAGAAAGAGAGAGGGAGAAGGGGGTGAGGAGGGAAAGAGGAGGGGGAGAAAGAGAGAGGGAGAAGGTGAGGAGGGAAAGAGGAGGGGGAGAAAGAGAGAGGGAGAAGGTGAGGAGGGAAAAGAGGAGGGGAGAAAGAGAGGAGAAGCAAGAGGAGGGAAAGAGGAGGGGGAGAAAGAGAGAGGGAGAAGGGGTGAGGGGGAGGTGGGAGCAGGAGGGGAGCAGAGAGGGAGAAGGTGAGGAGGGAAAGAGGAGGGGGGAGAAAGAGAGAGGGAGAAGGGGGGGGAGGGAAAGAGGAGGGGGAGAAAGAGAGGGAGAAGGGGTGAGGAGGGAAAGAGGAGGGGGAGAAAGAGAGAGGGAGAAGGGGGTGAGGAGAGGGAAAGAGGAGGGGGAGAAAGAGGGAGAGGGATAAAAAAGAAAGAGTCTTGGAAATCAATAAGAGAGTTTTCTAGATTGCAGTGAGGAGAAAAGTGCAGTGAAACGTACAGCCATATTTGTTTCATTATCGATCAGACCATCGGAGAGTAGCTGAGCTCTTAACGGAGTGTGTACATAACACATGGAAACACACATCTCATGATTCAGAGGGTCATGACACACACACACACACACACACCCACACACACAACACAAACAAACACACTTACACAAAGATGCAATTTATACTTCAGAGAGATAGTCACCCTTTCTTCAGGGGTTTTGATTCTTGTGATTCCAGCAATATTTTCACCCTTTATTTGCTATCCATTTATAAATGTGCGTACATTTGCACGTCCACAAAGACCCACAAACACATATACACACACCCATTGACACCACACAGCAAAACACACACACACACACACACACACACAGTCCTCGGTGAATCAGCTATCATTATACATACATAAACACACACACGCACACACACATTTGCTGCCTTAGACTCGCCTTAGACACACACACACACACACACACGCGCATGCATACACGCACACACACACAGGCACGCACGCACACACAGGCACACACACACACACGCATGCACACAGGCATGCACGTATACACGCACACACATACTGTACACAACAGACACACACTCACACACATACAGTACACAAACACAGGTGCTCAGGTGTTTCGTACAGGTTATTATGGGATAGTGTGGGTGCTCATGTCACAGCCAAGGGGGCAGGCAGACGTCCGAAGTGCGTAGACACTATGGATCTGAGGCTAAATAGTAGACCAGTTCCACCAGATCTAGATACAGAATAGTAGACCAGATCTGAGGCTAAATAGTAGACCAGTTCCACCTAGCCATCCCATTAAACCCCATTTAATTTGGTGCCACTTTGACATCAAATAACGTTACAGCTCAAGCGTTCTAAGCGTTGATATGAACTTTTTCTATTTTCGGAGTAATACAACTTTGTGTGATTGGCGTCATGAACTCGTAACTGACTTACCGGCTGAGTAATAAACTTTTTTCCGAAATCAATGCTAACGTGACGTAATTTACGTAATGAGCATGTGACCAGAGCAGGTGAAAGCGTCGCACAGGAGCAAAATAACCGTATTCTCTGGATAAGAACGAAAGCATCGGACCACAACATTTCAGCCAAGTTTTTATGGATTGACAGTAGGCTATGAATGTGGCAAGTGCTGTTTATATGAAATCACATTTATCTACGAACAATTAGGACATTTAAAAAAAGTAAATGTAGACGTGGTGGTAACGAAGTAAGGGGCTACCGTACATACCCAATCTCTTGGTGCAGCTATCACAAGAGTTACACGAGTCAGACTACGTGCCTACGTTACATCCACGTCCCCTGAGCCTGCGCAGAAAGCCTCGTCGACCAACAGGAAACGGTTGAAATTTGCTTCACCCGTCTCGACTGACGTCTGTGTGATGACTCTGTCCATATCTTTTACTGTATATGTGTCACGCCCGGCTATGCCATGCTCAGTGTGCTCACTCCACCTTTGATCTAATATGTTTGGGCGGTCTCTCTCCCCCCAGTCTGAAGGGGGAGCTGTCTGTGTTCAGTCCATCTGGTCTAGACAGCAGCTGATTGGCGGGACTATTTAAAAACATCTCATGCCAGTTGTTCGCTCTCTGCCATGCATAACTCTGCTTGGCTCTGCTCCAGGTTATTATGGGATAGTGTGGGTGCTCAGGTGTCACAGCGTACAGGTTACTATGGGATAGTGAGGGTGCTCAGGTATTACAGTGTACAGGTTATTATGGGATAGTGTGGGTGCTCAGGTGTCACAGTGTACAGGTTATTATGGGATAGTGAGGGTGCTCAGGTGTCACAGATGCACTTTTAGGTGTGTCGTACAGGTTACTATGGGAGAGTGTACTTGTTTATTGAATGAGCACTCAGTGTGTGTGTGTGTGTGTGTGTGTGTGAGCCAGTGTGTGCATGCATGCGGTCAGCTGTGGCAAACGGAGCTCAGGCTGGCGCAGATACCAGGGAAAGTGGTCAGTTCCAGAAAAAATGGACCCTGAACGTGGAATGGAAATTGACCCTCCTGCTACTGATATTCCTGTTGGGATAGGGCAGGACAGAAAAGGAGAGAGAGAGATGGAGTTAGAGAGAGAGACACAGAGAGAGAGATGGAGTTAGAGAGAGAGACACAGAGAGAGATGGAGTTAGAGAGAGAGACACAGAGAGAGAGAGAGAGATGGAGTTAGAGAGAGAGACACAGAGAGAGAGATGGAGTTAGAGAGAGAGAGAGAGATGAAGAGAGAAATGGGCAGGTGGGGGGTTGATTGTGTGAGTGTGTGTGTGATGGAGAGAGAAAGAAAGAAAGCGAGAGAGTGAGTAGAATTGGGCTGGAAGAGAGCTGTGAAGGTGGATGTTTTTCATCTGACTAAACCTCTCTTTAAAATCTCTCTTTAAAGTTCTCTCTCTCCATCTCCCTCTCTATGTATTGCTTTATTTGTGGCAAGCCTCTATACAATGTGTCATGTGTGTGTGTGTGTGTGTGTGTATAATGTGTCATGGATAACTCTCTTCATTTCCAGAAGTATGGCAGGGCAGAGCATGCATTTGCGGGAGCTAATTCACAGGGTACCACATTGTACAGCTATGTACATTCGATATGCAGCAGTCACAATACCAAAGACCCAAGTGCATCAGATAGCAGAGCAGAGAGATCAGGGCCACATCAGGGCCGCATCAGGGCCAGATTGTGTGGATGTTGCCTGCTGTGGACTGAGTGGACCTCCCTGTAGCTCCAGATTCCAATTGTTCCCTTTATTACTAGTTGTTCTCTTGCTGTACGGCCTCATGAATGGAGCGTGAGTCAGAGGATGCATTAACCTTTGGCTCTGAATCACAATGCAGCTTTTTAAATGCAGTTAAAAGGCAGTTAATCAGACAAATAGCTGGAGTCTGCCTTTAGTAGAGTTATGGACCGGTGTAGGCTTTCCAGCAGGCTCAGTCTCTTCTGGTTAGTGGCCAGACGGAGTGATTAAGAGGGACATTCAGATACACAGGACTTACTTACTTACTGACTTAACCACCGGTATTGACAAGGAGGAATAAACCAACAAACAAACAGACTGTTTGTGTGTGTGTGTGTGTGAAGTGTAGGTTCTGCAGTTCTTCAGGGTAAGTTGAGTAAACATCCTTTCTTCCTTCTCCTTTGACTTCTAATCCTAATTAGGGTTCCTACAGAATTTGTATTGTAATAAGGAACATTGTTATACATAGTTCATAATAATTTTATAAACAATGAGTTGCTCAGCAGTATGGGCTCTTCTTAGTATCGTAACACCCCCAATTATCACGACTTTTGTTTGGAAATTCTAAAACAACGATGTTTTTTAACACTTCAAAATAACATTTGCTAAATGAACCTTACATTTTTCAGCGGCCATAGGTGTGTAGATTTGAACAAAATCTGGTTTGGTTCTTAACGGGAGCATTTACTACCTGAAATATCCAATTTTGTCTAACATGCTCAGAGTTATAGTGCTGGCCTGATGGGTCGCCTTTTTACGCCGTTTCAGCGGCACATGCAGGCGCGTCGTTAGACCTGGGCATTCGGGGCTATAGCCCCGGATTCTCTGGGGATAGCCCCGGATCTATGGGCCGTCAACAACAACAACAACAAAAACTCTAATTGTGAAATGAAATAAATAGCCCCTTAGAAGAGACTTTTGTGTTTTGTGTCCATTGTGTGCATTAACAGCAGCGCAAGAAAATCTGACGTGATCTGGGCAGGTTTAGAATCATTTGTTGCAAAATGTTGCAATTTCAAGTACCTTCTCCTCTACGCTATTACGCATTGCTGTTTCGTGCTTCTACTAACTAGCCTTAGCGAAATAAGTGTACAGAAGGACAAATGGATATTAGAAGTTTCTTTAGAAAAAAAAGGGCAGAGCAGGGACAAGAAGTGGAAATCTCACAGTGTGTCATCATCTCCCGCAACCCAGGAGGACATTTCGATCAGCTCAGGTTCGTGAAACGCAGCCAACGTTGATCAATGCTGGACTTATTCATTCACTGACGTTGGTATGATTCCAAGAAACGGTCGAATGTGACCTTCAGCAGCGAGTTGAGCGGAGCAAGTGGCAAAAGTTGAGCAGAGTTGAATGAATGAGGAGCGAGCGGTTTTCACAGACGGACTTTGGCTATCATACCTAACATCAAGCTATTCCCCTTCAATCCAGTAATTGTGTCCAATATTATACTTTCAGTGATCATTTGAAATACATAGCGGTAGCCTAATAAACAAGACTGCAGTTTCAATATATTGTGATTTACTATTGAATCATGGTCACGTGCGCAGTAATATGGTAAACCTGACCTCGTTTGAGGGGGCTTCCAAGCAATGCATGCCGGGCTTGATTTTGACAGAATGGAACTTTTTCTTTGGGCAAAAGTTCGTGATACACAACCCAAATGCATTGCTTTCAAGGCACCCATAGCCCATTAATTATGACCGCCGCACAGCGAAGCGGCGGTCATATAGGTTTAGTCAGATTTTTTTTTTTTTTTTTTTTTTTTTTTTGCCCAAATTTCCGTCAATGATTCCCGGGACACTGAAAGACCGGGGTACACGAAACTTGGTGGACATGTAACCCCACATGGATAGCATGGAACCATCGTTTTTCGTTTTGATCTGTAGCCCCTCCGCTGAATTGGACCCCCGAAAGGAGGGTAGGGCAGACACAGTTTTCTGTGAATATCTCGAAAACCGTAGGGTTTAGGAGGACCATTTTTTTGTATGTTGATCTCAAGGGGGCCATGTCAACCCATTCCATAACCACTCATTTCATGTATAGCGCCACCTAGTTAAACACAAAAAAGTAAAAATGAGGTGGTGTAATTGAAGGTATCTGTGACCTAACATAGTCAAAACTGCACAAAATTGGAAGTGTAGGATCATTATGACACCCTATGTATGCACGCCAAGTTTTGTGGAATTCCGTTCATGGGGGCCACACAATAAATTAATTTATGTTACTATACACCAACTGGCCTGTAGGTGGCCGGAGACAGTTTTCTGTGAATATCTCGAGAACCGTAGGGCCTAGGAGGTCCACCTTTTTTGTATGTTGGTCTTAAGGGGCATGTCAACCCATCCCATTACCACTTATTTCATGTATAGCGCCACCTAGTTAAAAATTAAAAAGCAAAAAAAATGAGGTGTTTTCATCTCAATATCTCTGGCTGACAAGGTCAAAACTGCACGAAATTAAAAGAGTAGGATCATTATGACACCCTCTGAATGCATGCCAAGTTTTGTGTACTTTCGTTCATGGGGGCCTTACAATAAAATAATTTATGTGTACATTTAGTGACGTACACCAACAAGGATTCCCGGACACTGAAAGACCGGGTACACAAAACTTGGTGAGCATGTACCCCACATGGATAGCATGGAACCGTCATTTTTCGTTTTCATCTGCAGCCCCCGCTGGACTGGACCCCCGAAGGAGGGTAGGGCAGACACAGTTCTCTGTGAATCTTTTTATGGTATGTTGGTCTCAAGGGCCCACATCAACCTGGCTCATAATCACTCATTTGTGATTTGCCCCGGTAAAAAATGAAAATCAGTAGGATTAAAAAGAAAGCCAAAATAAATATTCATCATCATCATCATGGCTGCATTTTCAGTATTGGCGAGAAGTAGTCGCTTGTCCACTAGATGGCGATCGTTGCAGTGAGACGTAATTTTGTTGGAAGTTAAAAGTGGGTTGGAAAAACAATGGACGCTTCATACAAGGACTGTAATTTACCGCATGGCGAACATCTAATAAGGATAGGACGATGTTCACATGAAGTGTAATTCCCATTTCTTCTTGAAGCCGAAATAAATCTAAGGATGTTTCTCGACATGCTTGGTTTTACTGCAGGTACGTTAATCTTGTAATATCAATAAGGACCTAGGTAATGTTACCGTTAGCGTTGGTTGAGTGATGGAGGCATTTGATTGATTGCATTTGTAGAAAACTATAAATGCGGTTATACCAAGCAAATTGATAGCAGCACTGTTTGTATCTTTCGACTGTCATTTATTGCACGCTACAAAATCATTCTGTGCAATGGAAGATTTACCAACGTTACACGGTCTGATACAGTTTTGCCTATACATGCGTGAGACTGAGACGCCTGTTTATTTTGTTTTAAGTGCGTGCAGGGTGTGAGAGGGAATCGATGTGCTTTGATTACAGCTTGGTAGTTGTAGTCTGTGAAATTAAAAAGCACGCGTGTGTGTGAAGTATCCAAACAATGACACCTTCATTTCATTATGGCTGCTTTTAGCAAAACACCTTAAGCTACTGTGTAGTGGGTCCCATTTAGAAGTGGCTACTTCATTCGCCCTTTCCTTGACTCATGGAGCTGCGTGAATGTTATTACAACTTTTCGCCAATGATATGACAGTTTAAGTCCGCTTGATACTGTAAGGCGTAAGCCATTGGTTTCCAAAGGAGATTTTATTTGTGTCGCCAGCATAGCCTATTGACAATTTATGTTGTCAATAGGCCTACCTTATAATCCTACCTGTAGCTTAGGAAGCTAACAACTTTCTATTAGGATCTAGTTTGTTAGTTACCGTTTTGTCATAACTCCCTGATGCATTTTTGCATTTAGAATAGCCAGAGCGTGTATATCTCAATCGAAAAATTAAACAATATCGGGTGCCTATGGACTAGGCTGGGTGAACCCAGCCTGATCTGCCCGCTATTTATTTTTTGATTTCTTAAAAGATTGAGCTTGGTCTGATGAAAGCCAGACTAGCCATGGACATCAGTTAAACAATGCAAGGGAACATGAATCAGCCTATATTTGCACTAACAATAACGGACAAAAGCTTTTCAACTTTGGCCCGTTAAAATGTGTATGAACAGTCTAGCTTACGATTTCATCAAGGCCCATTTGGACATGTCAGTTATTTGCACCACTGGTTAGATGTAAAACAGCATTTCGTTTCAGACTAGGCTACTGTTACTTAATTTGTGCATTAACAATAACGTTTCAGACTACTGTTACTTAATTTGTGCATTGACAATAAAGTATTACATGAACTAAAGATGACTAAAATCTTATGTAGAAGAAGAAACATTCACAAAAAATCCATCCATCCAAAAATGACCTTTGTTTTTGATAGCTGTTGAAAACGGCATGGAACTGACAGAGATGTTTTTGTTTATAAATACATAAAAATAAATAAATAAATAACATTATGCTGATACCTTTTGCTTTTCCCAAATACAATGTAGCCTACAGGTGTAAGTGACCTTTCATCAATCCAGTTGCAATGGATGAACTGTGATGAACTGCCCTACTTGTGATTGTTTAGAGATTTTAAAGGTTTTATAACAATTCTACATCTTCTTTGGCTATTCTACAATCTATTCACCTTTTCAGCACCAGTAGGGTACTTTCTGTGCAGCCGCACACACACACTCAGGCATGCCAAACAAGCATACACAAAAGTTTCAAGAGTGGGGGATGGAGTAAAATATGGAGACAAATTGAAGTGTGATTTATTTTCGCGGAACGGATGTACAGGACTGAGCGGCGGTCATATTTTGTACCGCTATGCGGTACATCTAGTTGACGTCCAAATGTTTATCCCGAGACAGACGCTCACACCTGTGCACTTGACAGAGGTGCATGACGATGTTTATTCTACAGGCTATTTTAATGTCATATTTTGGGTGTTGTATGTGGTGCACTTTGGCAGAAGAGACGTTCTCCTTACACAGTCTTTAAACATCAAAATATTCAGAATGCCGTGACGTGAGTCATTACGATTGGCCTTCCTTTTCATTCTCAAAGTAGGTTAAAATTGCATGTTCATCAGCCCGATTTTCAAAATCTCTCGGGGGAGAAACCCCCAGACAAAAAGGACTCTAACTTCTGGGCTCTAGCCCAGAATGTTTTAAATAGCTCGCGACGCCCCTGGGCACATGAACGGTTAGACAGAGAATTCTCGTAATGAAATTAAAATTCCACTGGAGCTCCAAGCGGATGTGTACACGCAGCCTTACAAAACTGTTTACAGCTCTTCGAGTCACGGTAAAATGTCATTTTTGGTACATAGCTAATTTAGATACACCTATGGTGTGGGTGGGGGGGGGTACTGTATGTATCACAGGATGGAGGGATGATAGATAG
>NC_063189.1:5203923-5206423 GCF_017589495.1 Alosa alosa
CGATGCGTTGCTGAGATATGAGCCCACTTCTTGTATTACAGCGCCCCCTATAGAGGCCAAATGATGCCAATTTCCTACTGTGTCCTCACAATGAGGTACCAAGTCCCTGTACCAAGTTTGGACTTCATACATCAAAGCGTTGCTAAGATAGGAGCTCACTTCCAGTATTGCAGCGCCCCCTATAGAGGCCAAATGATTCCAATTTCCTAGTGCGTCATCACAATCAGGTAACAGGTCCTTATACTAAGTTTGGACTTTTTACTCAGAAGCGTTGCTGAGATACAAGCTCACTTCCTGTATTACAGCGCCCCCTATAGAGGCCACATGATGCCAATTTCGTAGTGGCCCTCACAATCAGATACCAAGTCCCTGTACCAAGTTTGGACTTCATACATTAAAGCATAGCCGAGATGTTAGCCCACTTCCTGTAAGGCGGCATTGTCGCCATGTGTGATTGGCTGTCACGGGCAAATAAACTTGAAATTAAAAAATCTGACAAGTATCGTTTGTGCGGCTCGATCTGAAGATCATCTCCGCCAAGTTTTGTGAAAATCGGATGAAATTTGTAACCGCTGAAACTTTTGAAAATGGATGAAATTTGTAACCATGAAACTTTTTTGTAGTGTTTGGACCAAATCCAATATGGCGGAGGTCCAATATGGTGGAAAGTGATGGGATAGGGGTCGATGAACTCGGGATGTTCCAAGGATTAAGATGCTACCTCAATTGTGAAAATCAGACAAAAGAGTCAAAGATCACGTGCATGAACACATGTCCAGCATTGAACTGGTGGTGGCGCTAGAGTGTTCAATGTATATGCATAAAAATTGCTGTGAGTGATTGGGACAGTGTCCTGACTAATGGTATCGAAGTTTGTTATGTTAACTCAAAGCGCCATGGAGATGTTAGTCCACTTCCTGTTTTATGGCTTCATCACCATATTTGATTGGCTGTCACGGGCAAACAAAAATGAAATTGAAAAATCTGACAAGTATCGTTTGTGCGGCTCGGGCAGAAGATCATCTCCGCCAAGTTCTGTGAAAATCGGATGAAATTTGTAACCGCTGAAACTTTTCATAGAGTTTGGACTAAATCCAATATGGCGGAGGTCCAATATGGCAGAAAGTGACGTAATAGGGGTCATTGAACTTAGGTCGGTCCAGGGATTCCAACGTGCCTGAAATGTGAAAAAAATCGGATGCACCGCTCAATGGTCACATCGCGAATGCAATCCAGGTTCACCCATTGGTGGCGCTTAGAGTGTTGGGCATAGAGTTCTGGAAATTGGTGAGAGTGATCATGGGACAGTGCTGAATCAGTGTGCCAAATTTCATAACTTTAGACCCAGCGGTTAAATTTTTGGCCAGATTTTGACCTGTTGGTGGCGCTAGATGGCTGGGTTTAGAGGTCCGTAAATGAGTGTGAGTGGTCAGTGGAATGTCCCAAAACTTTCTGCCAAAAATCTGCACTTTTTAGCCAGGCGTTCTATGGGCTGCCATAGACTCCAATGGCGGAAGTGTAATAATAATAGGAAAAGCTAGTAACTCAATGGGTGCCTTCGCAGCTTCGCTGCTTGGCCCCCAATAACAATAACTGATAAACAGACAAAACTGAACAAGTCATGTGTTACCGCAGCACAACACACACGGTAGATTAGAGTGGGACTACTACCACCTCTAAAGATTAGAGTAGGACCGTCACCACCTCTAAAGATTAGAGTAGGACAAAGGTTGCATTTTAACTCCATTTCCTACTTCATTTAAAACTTTGTTTCTTAATTAATCTGCCATAGCTTTATCTTTAAACACTTTTTTTCCCCTTTCTTTTTTTAATTAGGACAAATCCTGCATAGTGTGCTAGAATTAAAATACTAATATTAATCACCCTTTCAATTGGCTCTTGAAATGTGATTGGATTTGGAAGTGTAGCCTATGACATTTTCAGATCAAGAGCCTTATGAAGAGCTCCTTGAAGCACTGTGGAATTTGATGGAAGCTGAATTAGCTGCCCTTTCAAAAGAAAGCTCCCTTTGTGTTCACTAATTAGAATTATGTTGGAGCCCTTTGATTGCCAGAAGAATGAAAGTGTGTTTATAAGTGGGCTTGATAGATAGGCTCCATTATGGTGAAGTAAAAAAGCCTTTCAGGAAGCGCTCTCTGCCTTCTTCCTCTGAAGGCACTGATGGTCAGCTCAGAGGCAAATGATGCAGATGCTGATGGCTTGACATTATGTTTATGTTTGAAATGGTAGAAAAGATCAGCACTAATTGCCAGGCTCCATTTTGGTGGTGGTAAGGAGAGGAAGTGGAATTGAAAAAAAAGACTATGCCTGTGAGAAAATACACCTCCAGTCCTGCAGGGCGGCAGTGTTGAACTAAAGGAGAGGAAGTCTAATAGAAAAAAGACTATGCCTGTGAGAAAATACACCTCCAATTCTTGCAGGGCGGCAGTGTTGAACTAATATTGTGTGTGTCTCCCTCATTTTAGTGAAGATTAAATAT
>NC_063189.1:5211423-5248923 GCF_017589495.1 Alosa alosa
ACCCATTTGCACAAAACATAATTTCTGAAATGTTTTCTTCATTGATAACATGAGGTATGTGTCCATGCAGGGTATTGTCAAGCAGTGAAGTGCTAGCAGGTAGATAATGTTGCATGAGCCACACAGATGAGGCCCCCACACACACTTTTAAAAAGCTTGATAATCCTCTGGGTGGGTGATACGGTGTGTGAGGTTGTGTGTGGGTGTGTGTGGGTGTGTGAGGCTGTATGTGGGTGTGTGATGGTGTGTGAGTGTGTGTGATGGTGTGTGTGGGTGTGTGAGGTTGTGTAAAGGTGTGTGAGGGTGTGTGTGGGTGTGTGTGTGTGTGTGAGGGTGTGTGAGGGTGTGTGTGGATGTCTGTGGGTGTGTGAGGTTGTGTAAAGGTGTGTGAGGCTGTGTGTGTGGGTGTGTTAGGGTGTGTAAAAATGTGTTAGGGTGTGTGAGGGTGTGTGAAGGTGTGTGTGAGTGTGTGTGGGTGGGTGTGTTAGGGTGTGTGAAAATGTGTTAGGGTGTGTGAGGGTGTGTGAGGTTGTGTGAAGTTGTGTGTGGGTGTGTTAGGGTGTGTAAAAATGTGTTAGGTTGTGTGAGGGTGTGTGAAGGTGTGTGTGGGTGTGTGAAGGTGTGTGAGGGTAGAGAGTGGGAAGGGGAATGGGCCAGTGGAGCTCTCCATGGTGCTGAGCGTGTCACTGGGCCCATATACAGGCCCATGCCCATGTGGTTGCTCTCCATGGTGCTGAGCGTGTCACTGGGCCTATATACAGGCCCATGCCCATGTGGTTGCTGTCCATGGTGCTGATTGCCTACTCTGCTCTATGGGAGATGTGATGCACACATACATGCACAAGGTTCCTGATACAGCTGCTTATAATGTTAAACTTAATACATACAGCTTTCTTTTAAAGTAAAATTTACTTAGGTTATATAAGTTGAAATGTATTAACTTAATTTAAAAATAGCTCTTCAGGCACCATTAATTAGTGAAATGTGTGAGTGAGCGTTTGGAGCTGTCATCCGGTGATTGGCTTTGTTGGCGGCAGATCCAACAGGCAGCCAGAAGCTCAAAGCACAGATGCTTCCCCTGAATAAGCCACACTTATCTGCCATTTTAATGGATTCTCAGTGTTGTTTCAAAAGCTTCACACTGCTAGTATCATCCCCTCGCTGTCTTGCCAGTAATGCAGTGATAACGCACGTCAGCAATGGGAGCCAGCTCCGTGTGTGTGTGTGTGTGTGTGTGTGTGTGTGTGTGTGTGTGTGTGGGTGTGCGTGTGTGTGTGTGTGTACCTGATTGGAGCTCCTCTGATAACACACGTCAGGAATGGGAGCCAGCACCCTGTGTGTGTGTGTGTGCGCATGATTTGTGTGTATGCTTCTGTTTGTTTATATTTGTATTTCCTTACTTGATGTAATTCTAATAAAGTATCTGGTGTGAAGTGATTGCTGGCTGGTTGGCATGCTGTGTGTGTGTGTGTGTGTGTGTGTGTGTGGCAGCCTCTGATCAGAGTGTTGATGACCAGAAGGCGATTGGCAGAGGGGAAGCGTGCTACTGTCACTTTAAGAGGATTACACACAGGGCTGCTTGTACACACACACACACACACACACACACACACACACACACACACAGGGCTGCTTGTCAATCCTGTCACATCATGTTGCATTACGTCACTGTTGACAGAGTCAGGCCCAGGACCAAGATCACCCACTCAATTAAGGCTTACACTCTACACAAGCACACACACACACACACACACACATACAGGCTTACACTCTAGACAAGCACACACACACACACACACACACACACAGACACAGACACACACACACACACACACACACACACACACACAGGCTTACACTCTAGACAAGCACACACACACACACACACACAGACATACACACACACACACACACTGTGATGGTCTGCTGGCCTTGTCTGCGTCTGTCTTGCCCTGTGCCCTGTGTGTTTTTCTTGTAGGCGTAGCTGCAGACCATCTGTGGAGTTGGTGACACCTGGGCCCGGTGTCTCCACGACCTTTAAAAACGGCTTCCACCCTGTTACCTGTTGGAGCTTCTTTTCTTTTGCCCAATTGCTTTCTTGCATGCAACACACTTCCATCCATTGTCCATGCGTCCACACACTCACTTTACACTACTGACTTTACTGACTTCCACACTCTACGGTTTAGTCTGTCTACTTGCGTTACCGTTATAATTAATTACTTTGGCTTTAAACGCTGCGTCCTTCATCTTTTGCCATGGCCTTTGAGCCGGGTCATGACACACACACACACACACACACACACACACACACACACAGACATACAGGCTTACACTCTAGACATCACACACACACACACACACACACACACAGAGAGAGAGAGAGACACAGAGACACACACATATACAGGCTTACACTTTACACAAGCACAAACACACACACACACACAGAGACACACAGAGATACACACACACACACACACACACACACACACACACACACACACACACACACACACACACACACACACACATACAGGTTTACACTGTAGACACACACACACACACACACACACACACACACAAAACACACACACACAACACACACACATAGGCTTACAGGAACGCATGCAAAAACACACATCAAGGCACATACACATGCACAGAGACAGTGTTAGCGCGCGCGCGTGTGTGTGTGTGTGTGGGTGTGTGTGTGTGTGTTATTGACATATGATCAGACTGATTGAGGCTCAATGGTTTGTGGATCTTAATCAATATGGTGGGCATCCAGTGACTTAAGGGAATTAAGGAGAGAGAGAGAGAATGAGAGAGAAATAAGTTTAAAGGTGCTCTAAGCGATTTCATGCGTTTTTAGGCTAAAACATTTTATGTCACTTACTGCAAACACCTAACCAACCGCTAGCTGTCTATGTCCTGAATAGGCCTACACTGTAAAAAAAACGCGATCTCTGTGGACAGCCCAGGCTACAAAAATGGCAACAAAAAAAACCTGGGCAAACCTAGCCCATAAAAACATAACAAACTGTTCCAGGAAATCACAGACGAGATGCGCGTTCAGGAGACTTTCAATTGCACGGGAGCAGCACGGGAGGGAGGGGGAGGAAGTAGCGAGCTAGCTCTCTGTTTTGTTTGAAAGTCAACAGAAGTGACGTTACACAGCATCGCTTAGAGCACCTTTAACTTACCTTTATTGAAACAATATCAAGTGTTTAAACCACAGCATCAGAACACTATAATGAGACATGCAGCATCAGAACACTATGATGAGACATGCCATATCAGAACACTATGATGAGACATGCCATATCAGAACACTGTGATGAGACATGCCCTATCAGAACACTATGATGAGACATGCAGCATCAGAACACTATGATGAGGAGGAGGATGATGATGATTATGATGATGGGAGACATAAAGTGAAAGACAGAAGGAAGCGAGGGACCAGTGAAGGTGACAGAGTGGAAGTGAATGCATGGAGCTGCAGGTGAAGGTGTGGTATGGACCGGCTCTCCTCAGCAACGCTCACTAATTGGACGGAGCCCTCAGGTAGGCAGCGGGGACGGGTTGCCATGGTGATGGCAGCTCACTGGGAGGAGTAATTGGTGTCAGGTGTGTGTAAGAGAGAGAGAGAGAGAGAGAGAGAGAGAGGGAGAAAAAGAGAGAGAAAGGGGGAGAGAGGGGAAATGAGAGAAAGAGAGAGAGAGCCGTCCTCCACAGCCACAGGTGCTGGTCCTCCAACTCCAGCAAGTCCCCTCAACTTTTTCATTAAAAAGCCCATCACAGGGTTGATCACACTTTCCCTCTCTCTCTCTCTCCCTCTCTCTCTCTCATCTTTTTCTCTGTCAGTCTCTCTCTGTGCCTCTCTTTTCTCTCAACCCTTATCTGTTTCTCCATTCTCTCTGCCTTTCTCTCTGTACTCCAATTTTATTTCTGCTTAGTCTTCTCTCCTCCTCTCCCTCCCGCTCCCTTCTCCCTGGTGGGTCTGTGAGATAGATGTGTCAGAATGAGCTGCAGTCACAGATTTTAATCAATTAGTTATCTGACCAGTGGGACTCGTAATGGAGGCCAGCCAAGAGGCAGGAGAGACAGACAGAGAGAGAGGGAGAGAGAGAGAGAGGAGAGAGATGGGGAGGAAGAAGAGAGAATTGAATAAGACAGATGTGGAGATGGAGGGAAAAAAGGTAGGAAGAGAGAGAGAGAGGATGGGGAAGTTAAAGAGTCACATGGGTAGAGGGACTGTCTAGCAAGGCTCTGGCATCATAACGTCTGTTTGATATCCTGTCCAACTGATCGGGACATTGGCAATGTCACACACGCCCCTCTGAGTAGTCTAGAATTAAGCAATAAGCCCCGAGAGGCCGTAGGTTCTACAACAGCTGAGGGGCGTTGTTGTTGCACGACGCGCTAGCGGAGTGCCTAAAAACCCCCTTAGCTGTTGAAGAGTCAGTGTAACCTACGGACTCGAGTGGCTTATTGCTTTTCTAAAACTGTTACTACAAATACCTGGCAAAGTTTCATAAAGTAAAGGCACAGCAACTAGAAATATAACGAGTTATTCCTAGATAATCATTCTTCCGCCAAGAAATATATTTCCTCTGTCTGAATGGTTGCCAAGCAACATCGAGACGCAGCTACTTTAACTTTTGTATCAAGTTGTGGTGGCGCAGTAATATAGAACGAAATGCAGTCAAGGTGTATGATTGTGCTGGATTTTACAACAGCGTTGAACATGATTCAGCCAATCACAATCAAGTACTCAACTTACTCAGTTAAGTACGCACACGCACACACACACACACACACACACACTCACACACACAGCCTGGTGTTAGAGGGTAAAGTAGCACAACGTAATTAATTTCCTCTGTTGTCATGTTGACGCATCAGAGGGCTGCTGTGTGAATGAGTGCTGTGTTGTTTAACCCATTCCGTGTCTGCTGTGTTGTTTAACCCATTTAACCCATTCCATGAGTGCTGGGTTGTTTAAAGAGGAAAAACGACGCCACATCCCGATCTCATCCTGGGTGCTGGACAAAACATTTTATGATGAGAGAGAGGGGAAAAAATCCGGGGACCAGTATATGCTCCCAAGCTTATAGTTTATTTACCGCGGACGCTTTCGGGCCCACTCAAGCCCTTCATCAGACGTCTGTAAATAAACTATAACTTGGGAGCATATACTGGTGTTGCAGACTTTTTCCCCTCTCTCTCTGCTGGGTTGTTTAACCCATTCCATGACTGCTGTGTTGTTTAACCCATTCCATGAGTGCTGGGTTGTTTAGTGCTGTGTTGTTTAACCCAGCCAATCACAATCAAGGACCGGAACTATTAGTTTTAGAATAGATAAATTAAGAAACTTGCGTAGCCTTGAATAGATAAGTTGAGAAAGATACACACACACACACACACTCCCAGGAGAGGCCAGGCTGATGTGTAGGGGGGAAAGGGAAGGGTCTTTGAAATGCCGCCGTGTCAAGACCAGGAGCCACTTCATTCATCACCACCTGCATCCCATCCACATTCATACGCCTCTCATAGCACCATTAATCACTGCCATGAGAACACACTAATTCTGCCCCAGCGGCTCATTAACACCTCACTGACAGCAGCAGCTCAGGGTCTTAAACAGCTCAGGCCATTGTGTTGTGTTATGCTGATATAAGGTGGACGTTTAGGCTAGTGCTCATTTGGATAAAACATCAAAGAGTGCAGCCAGTGTGGGCCAGCACAGGCCCAGTGGAAAGGGTTAAGGTTCACCTTTAAAGGGGTGGACCAGCACATACCCAGTATAAGTGTTTAAGGATGAGCTTTAAAGGGGTGGGCCAGAACAGGCCTATTGGAAAGGGTTAAGGTTCAGCTTTAAAGGGGTGGCCCAGTGGAAGTGTTTAACGTTGAGCTTTAAAGGGGTGGCCCAGTGGAAGTGTTTAAGTTGAGCTTTAAAGGGGTTGGCCAGCACATGCCCAGTATAAGTGGTTTAGCTTTAAAGGGGTGGGCCAGCACAGGCCCAGTGGAAGTGTTTAAGGATGAGCTTTAAAAGGGATTCAATATTTAAGAGATGAGACACATGCCTCTGTCTCCCTCTGGGGTTCAACAACAACAACAACAACACGTTACATTTATATAGCGCCTTTCTCAACACTCAAAGCACTTCACATGGAAGGGGGACCTCACTAACCACCACCAATGTAGCACCCACCTGGGTGATGCACAGCAGCCATTATGCGCCAGAACGCTCACCACACACCAGCTTGAGGTGGAGAGTGAGGGAGTGAATGAGCCAATTACAGTGGAGGATGATTAGGGGGCCAGATTGAATGAGCAAGGTTGGAAATTTAGCCAGGACACCGGGGAATCCCCTACAGTTCAGTGTGTTTGAGTTGGGTTATGTTTAGGAGAGTCTCCTGCCATGTTGGGTTATGTGCTGTTTAGGAGAAACCCCTGCCGTCCGTGTTGGGTTATGTTGCCATGTTGGGTTATGTGCCGTTTAGGAGGGTCTCCTGCCATGTTGGGTTATGTGCCCATGTTGGGTTATGTGGCCATGTTGGGTTACGTGCTGTTTAGGAGGGTCTCCTGCCGTGTTGGGTTATGTGCCCATGTTGGGTTATGTGCTGTTTAGGAGAGTCCCCTGCCATGTTGGGTTATGTGCTGTTTAGGAGGGTCTCCTGCCGTGTTGGGTTATGTGCCCGTGTTGGGTTATGTGCCCATGTTGGGTTATGTGCTGTTTAGGAGGGTCCCCTGCCGTGTTGGGTCAGTGGTTTCAGCTTTGGACAGGAGCTGGGTGCTTTTGATTTTGTTTATGTGTTTACATGGTTGCATTTGTTGTTTGTTTTCTGTTGCCTTATTTGTGTAACGCTGCATTGAGCTGATGATTAAATGATACGTTTGTGCAAGGCAGCATGAGGTGTGTGTCTCTGTATGTGTCTCTGTCTGTGTGTGTGTGTGTGTGTGTGTGTGTGTGTCTCCTCTGTGTATGTGTCCGTGTATGCATGTGTGTGTGTGTGTGTGTGTGTGTGTGTGTGTGTGTGTGTGTGCGTGTGTGCGTGTGTGTGCGTATGTGAGTTTGGTGTGTGTGTGCATTTCCATTTTTAATGTTGACAGGTGACAAGCATGACAGGAATAATTACTAACACAGATTACTTAGCTCAATTACACAGTGAAGTACGCACACGCACACACACACACACACACACACTCACACACACAGCCTGGTGTTAGAGGGTAAAGTAGCACAACGTAATTAATTTCCTCTGTTGTCATGTTGACGCATCAGAGGGCTGCTGTGTGAATGAGTGCTGTGTTGTTTAACCCATTCCGTGTCTGCTGTGTTGTTTAACCCATTTAACCCATTCCATGAGTGCTGGGTTGTTTAAAGAGGAAAAAACGCACATCCCGATCTAATCCTGGGTGCTGGACAAAACACTTGCGATGAGAGAGAGGGGGAAAAAGTCCGCAACACCAGTATATGCTCCCAAGTTATAGTTTATTTACCGTGACGTTTCGGGCCCACTCAAGCCCTTCATCAGACGTCTGTAAATAAACTATAACTTGGGAGCATATACTGGTGTTGCAGACTTTTTTCCCCTCTCTCTCTGCTGGGTTGTTTAACCCATTCCATGACTGCTGTGTTGTTTAACCCATTCCATGAGTGCTGGGTTGTTTAGTGCTGTGTTGTTTAACCCATTCCATGAGTGCTGTTTTGTTTAACCCATTCCATGACTGCTGTGTTGTTTAACCCATTCCATGAGTGTTGGGTTTTTTAACCCATTCCATGTCTGCTGTGTTGTTTAACCCATTCCATGAGTGCTGTTTTGTTTAACCCATTCCATGAGTGCTGGGTTGTTTAGTGCTGTGTTGTTTAACCCATTCCATGAGTGCTGTTTTGTTTAACCCATTCCATGAGTGCTGGGTTGTTTAACCCATTCCATTTTTGGTGCTGGATGATCTCCTCACACAAACAACCTTATTACTTGAGTACAGTATATTACATACCATTAATGGGATATACTGGTACATACAATTTCCCTCAGAAGGATCAGTTCTATGAAATGATGTAAAATACAGTATACTGTACATATGGCAATGTTTATATAGTAATGAACAGTCTTTGAAAATACTCTCTAAATGTACATATAAAATAATACATAAAAATGAATTTTCATCATATTTCTCTACAACAGGGGTCTCAAACATCCGGCCCGCGTCCTGCCCAATTCCGGCCCGCGACGTATGACAAAATATTAATGTAATCCGGCCCTTGAGGCTATTAATTGCGACAAACAACAATACTGATTAAAATAGACGATAGATACAGGTACGGTGACAAATCTCATTTGTAGGCCTACTCTGCTCCACTATGTGCAAGACATCCAGAGCTTGATTCAAACCCAAAATCGCTGCGCAAAGTTTTCAGGAAATACTTGTGTTACACGCGAGAAACACAAAGACGTGCATTTGTAATGACGCGGAAGCGATGCAGGCCATAGTGTTGCAGAAATTGAAGCAGAAATTAAGCAGAAATAGCCAGGCCTACACCAAATGTTGAAAAACGTTCACGTGTGTTGAAGTCTTAGGTAAGCTATGTTATTCACCTATTCTAATTCTAATTCTGAAGGAGAATATCCTTTTGGAGATTATGATCGATCGTCTATGACAGTGATAGTCACGGTGCGTCTGTGAATGGAGGTGCGTGTATACAACGGTGTCCACTAAGCATACCATGCTTGTTTCGACCCTCTGCCCAACATAGCTTGGAGGTTGCAGTGGTAATCGTTATGATAGTGTCCGTAATGGATGTGGTACAGACAGCAGGGCTAGTAGAAATAGGGCTCTAAAGAACTACAAAGTCACCCGCAATATACTTCTGGGTAGGCTACTGCAGATTACCCGCGATAGGAACTGTTTGACCAGAAAACTTTATTGTAGGCCTATATTGTAGTAATCTATTACTAAACCACAACATCTTAGGTGTTGGTATACATCTTAGGTGTTTTTCTGTTAATTTGTTATGTGGGTAGTATGAAAAAAGGAAAGTAAACCTGCTTAAATATGTTCATCCAGTATTTACTGAAAGGTGCATAATTTGAGGTGCTTGCCAGTGACAAATTTGATGGGTACATTTACCCCCTTCATAAACTTTTGTTTTACTCAAAGATTTGTACATTTACAGTATAACTTTATCTCTGACCACTTTCAAGCCATGGCCTTTTAAATTTTGATATAAAAATCCAATGGTGTTGCTTTCTTAACCCTGATGCCTAGTTTGCCAGGTTTAAAAAAGTTATGAGAGGAAATATTTTTATTTGGTGTGAAACACACACACATACCTGTTTTTTATGTTTTTCATTTATTTTATAATTTGTATTAATATTTATTTTATCATTATTTTATTTATAAGCTAAGGTTGCTAGCACAGGTGTCTAAAACTAGATAAAAACACTTGCACTTTCTGTTTGCAGTTTTGTGTGGTATTTGAAAAAAGAACATTGCATTTTCAGAAATAGCCGGCCCTCCAATCAGATGACGTTGGCAGAATTGGCCCCCAGCTCAATTGAGTTTGAGACCCCTGCTCTACAATATAGAGAAACATATGGAAAGTATAACATTCAGCAATATGTGGGTTATTTAACAAAAAAACTGAATTGGAATATCCTTTACCTTTCAAAAGTTATGATAACTTTAGTGATCAGTGTAAAAAAATGTAGGAAATGGGATTTAGAATGTTTAGATGCGAAACGCATCCCCTTCTGCAGAATGCCAAATCTGAAAGCAATTTCGTTTACCAGTAAAACAAAATCGCCTACCATTACACTCAGGGTGAGGGTGAGGTGGGGGGAGGGTGAGGGTTAGGGTGGGTGAGAGTGAGAGTGAGGGTGGGGATGAGGGTGAGGGGGAGGGGGAGGGTTAGGGTGGGTGAGGGTGTGGGTGAGGGTGCAGGAGGGTTAGGGGCAGACATGTGGACTCGAGTCAGACTCGAGTCATGATTTTAATGACTTCAGACTTGACTTGATAAAATTCGGCGACTCAACTTGGACTTGAATACTATACACTCAAGACTTGACTCGGACTTTGCCTCTTTGACTTGTGATGACTTGACATGTCTCGAATCAAAAACTAAATTTCCTGATCGTGTACCAGTCAACCCAGAGACGCTTTCCCTCGACTAAAAAAAAATAAAAAATAGCGGAGACAAGCGGCCAGAGCACAGTTCAGTAGCCTACTGCCACTACCCCCACACGCGTTACGCACTGTGTGTAGGGCACCAAGAGACAGAGGAAGGACCAACATTTAGCCAATCACTAGTAGCTTTACTGCAAACTGATTTGCACTCTTGTTAGAGAACGTTTGTCAAAAAGCACCAACAGCATGTTACATAAAGATGATACTTTTCGAGTCCTCTCCATTAAGATCCAACTTGAACTTATGCTACTGCATTTAATTGAGAACGCATCTAAGTACGCACGAGAGGGAGAGAAAACGAGTAGGTTCCAGCTGGCTTGTCATTGTTGATGATGATTGATATCTTCTTTTAAATACAAGAAACATATAAAAAGAAATCGTGGAGGCAACAAATATGAGATTAGAGGAGATTGTGAATTTATCCGGTTCTCACTAGTCTACTATACTGTTATAAACTATGAGATCCAGGTCACTATGACATAGCTGCACTCACTGTGATTTGGAAAGTGGACAAGAATATTATGAAGAGTTGTCTTTGCCTTGTGTAATGGAACTGGTGAGTCTTGAAGTATTCAATAATTTATTTACATGAAGCACATGATATGCCACTCAGCTACTGTAGCTAGGTGGCTACTGGCTACCAGGCTCATAATTCACTTTTAATTGCAAACAGAAAATGTCAAGCAAGCATCATGTCATACATGCTTTTCTTTCCAAAGGAATGAAAGCTGTTTGTGCCAACTTAATATCATGCTTATCATTGTTAATATTGTGCTATACATGTGGCACAAACAATGTTTGAGTTTGTGGACTAGCCATACTGTAGGCTATATTTGAACGGAGCTGGTAAAAAAAGATCATTATGAGAACGTGTGGACAGTGCACAATGGGCTTAAAGTGACAGTGCACCATTTACAAATTTAGATAAACAGCATCAAATGTGTAGTATTTCTTAAGAAATGAATACTTTAAAACACAATTACTGTCATTATTATCTTTTAAATAATATAAAAGTGTTGACCTTGGCTTCCCTTATGAGTCACCACTGGCAGACAGCCTAATAAATTGTTTGCAGGCAAATCTGTGGCCTAGCGCAGTGAAATACCATCAGTCAAATTATTATTCATCCTTACAGTGGGCTCCGCAATTTGGAAAAACATTATATATATTTGCAGCTGTGCTGAGTGTCATGTAGCTATCCGTTTTGTACAGATTACTCAGGTATGCACATGTGTATATTACACAGGTATGCACATGCATATGTCATAAAAGATTACAAGACAGAAACATTGAACATATTTTAATCTGTATTTATAAAAAAAATACTGTGGATTAGATGGAAGTGCTAAAATGATGATCGATAGTCTAACAATGGCATTATTAAGTGAAGAGTACCTGATGACTTGTTCAGGACTTGAAAAAGATTGGGACTTGGACTTGGACTCGACTTGGCTTTGATGTGACTTGGACTTGGACTCGACTTGCCCTTCTCTGTATTTACTTGGGACTTGACTTGGACTTGACTGCTAAGACTTGGGACTTACTTGTGACTTGCCAAACAGTGACTTGGTCCCACCTCTGGTTAGGGGGGGTGAGGGTGCATGTGAGGGGGTGGGTGGTGGGTGAGGGTTAGGGTGAGGGTGCAGGAGGGTTAGGGTGGGTAAGGGGGCGGGTGAGGGTGAGAGTGGGTGAGGGTGCGGGTGCGGTCTTTGTCGGCTCTGCTGGAGTTTTCTGAAGAGACAACAGCAGCTGCGCTGACCCACCTGGAACAACAAGGGAGCTATGTAAGAATGCTCTTTGTGGACTTCAGCTCGGCGTTCAACACCATCTTTCCACAACGTCTGGTGTCTTAAGCTGGCGGACCTTGGGCTCCCATCACTCACCTGCAGTTGGATATTGGACTTTTTAACAGGCCGCTCCCAGAGGGTGAGGCTGGGTTCCAACATCTCCACTGCTCAGCACCGGCTCGCCACAGGGCTGCGTGCTTAGCCTGCTCCTCTACACTCTCTACACGTATGACTGTGCCCCCACCCACATCAGCAACAAGATTGTAAAGTTCGCAGATGACACGACGGTAGTTGGACTCATCTCAGCCGAGGTGGGTGAGCTAGCATACAGGGACGAGGTGGAGCAGCTGGCAGAGTGGTGCTCAGTCAACAACCGGCTCCTCAACACCACAAAAACAAAGGAGCTGGTCATTGACTTGAGAAAGAACAAGTCTGACATTCAACCACTCTTCATCAGCGGGGCCTGTGTGGAGAGGGTTCCGGTGTTCAGGTTTCTGGGCATTGAGCTGGAGGACGACCTGACATGCTGCGCCAACACCAAGGAGCTACTGAAGAAGGCGCAGCAGAGACTGTATTTCCTGAGAACTCTCAGGAAGAGCGGTCTCCCCCAGAATCTGCTTCTCGCCTTCTATCACTGCTCCATAGAGAGTGTGCTCACGTATGGACTGTGTGTTTGGTACGGGAGCTGCCAGAGCCGGACAGTAACGGAGTACATTTACTTGAGTACAGTACTTGAGTACAATTCTGAGGGATCTGTACTTTACTCGAGTATCATTTTTGGGGAGTACTCATGTCTTTACTCAAGTACATTTGAGAGGCAAATATTGTACTCTTTACTCCACTACATTTCTATCCATAAACTTGAGTACCCGTTACTTCTAAAAAAAAAGGCGCCACTGATTGGGACAGCCTATCAGCAATCACCTTCAGCTTTCTGCCAAAGTCAACTCCATGGTCAGATTTAGATAAGAGACGAAACCATGGACGAAACAATGGATGAAGACGCAGCAGGTCCATCCCGGGAATGTGCCAACCTGTGGCCCCACCTCGACAGACTATTTCAATTTTCTGAACAAGTTAATGATAGTTTTCGCTTCAAGTGTTAGTAAATAGTATTAAATTATTAGTAGTATAGTATTAAAGTATTATTAGTATTTTGTATATACTAAATACAAATAGTATTTTGTATTTGAAATACGTATTTTAAATACATGTATTAGAAAAACTGCCCATCCCTGGCAACATGGTAAAAAGATGAAAATGACTTGATTTTACTTTCAATTCCTTTTACATTCTCCAAGGTATTAACATTAAACATTTTCATAACTCCATGTAGGATGATTCTGTACATAAATGTATGCACTGTGGCAGTAGTAATGCAATATAGAAAATGTAGGCTACTGTACTCTTGATACTCAAGTACTTTTAAAAACAAGTACTTCAGTACTTTTACTTTAGTAGACATCTGACTGTTGTACTTCTACTTGTACTTGAGTAAAATTTAGCAAAGGGTATCTGTACTTTTACTCAAGTAATGAAGCAGTGTACTCTGTCCGCCTCTGGTAGCTGCACATCCTCAGAGAGGAAGGCGCTTCACAGGGTCGTCAGGGCAGCAGAGAAGACCATATGCTGCCCCCTCCCCACGCTGGAAGAGATCTACGCCTCCAGATGCCGCAAGAAGGCAATAGACATCTCAAAGGACCCTTCACACCCAGGTCACTGTCACTTTCAGCTCTTGCCATCAGGCAGGAGATACAGAACAATGAAAACCAGGACAAACCGTTTAAAAAATAGTTTCTATCCGAAGGCAATCATGGCCCTTAACTCTTCAAATTTGAAATAGTCTGTTCTTGGCCCCTAACCCACTGTGCAAATTCTATTGTGGAGTAATGTTTTTTTTACCAGTGAAATCTGTACAAAACCATTCCATAACCAGTGCAATATATGTTTACATATCTATCTATCTATCTATCTATCTATGAGCAGCAGCAAAGGCCAGCTGGGATCCTTGGTGAGGCTCCAGTATCCAGTGGCCTCATTAAGTCCTGTGCCGATAGACCCACACACTTTATATTCAACCATAACCTTTTCCCATCCTAGCAAACACACTAGACAAACTCCCAACTTATGACAGATTAGCCTGCCCAAAGGTCGGATCAGCATTAGTCAACATGATGAGATGCTGCAAGAAATGGGACATGTGCATGTGTGCAGGCGTGCGTGCGTGTGTGTGTGTGGGTTTGTGTGTGTGTGCACGTTCCTGCATGATCAAAGACAGTTTTGATATGAAGACCTTTAGGCCTTTACATTGTTAAACAGGAAGAATAACAGATATTGTTTTCCACACTCTGTTGTATGCAGTGTGTGTCTGTGTATGTGTTTTGTCTCTGTGTCTGTGTGTGTGTGTGTGTGTGTGTGTGTGTGTGTGTGTGTGCATGTGTGTGTGTGTGTGTGTGTGTGTGTGTGTGTGTTAGTGGGTGTGCATGTGTGTGGGTGTGTGTGTTTGTGTGTGCATGAGTGTGCGTGTGTGTGTTTGTGGGTGTGCATGAGTGTGTGTGTGTGTGTGTGTGTGTTTGTGGATGTGCATGAGTGTGTGTGTGTGTGCGCATGAGGTGTGTGTGTGTGTGTGTGTGTGTGTGGAATCAACTGGAGTGTAGTGTTCCATGTAAGCTCATCTCTTTAGATGAAAGGAACCCTCAGACAGTCTCAGCAGCAACACTCGTTGCATTCAGGACCCCTGGTGGGGACGGACCGTCTGGTTATGTTCCTGTTCCAGAGCGCTCCAGCAGAACTCAGCAGAAGAGCTCACCTGGCAGAGCAGCACCTGACTCTGCAGGGGGGCGGGAGCCTGGCTGCTGTTTGTACTCCATCATCTCCCACAGAGCAGCGGAGGCTGGGACCAGTCTGGCCCTGATGCAGCTCTGATGCGGCCCTGATGCGGCCCTGATGTGGCTCTGATGTGGCCCTGATGCAGCTTTGATGCGGCCCTGATGTGGCTCTGATGCGGCCCTGATGTGGCTCTGATGTGGCCCTGATGCGGTTCTAATATGGCCCTGATGTGGCCCTGATGCGGTTTTAATCTGGCCCTGATGTGGCCCTGATGCGGTTTTAATCTGGCCCTGATGTGGCCCTGATGTGGCCCTGATGCGGCTCTGATGTGGGTCTGATGCAGCCCTGATGCGGTTCTAATCTGGCAAGCATAAGCCTACATGCCCAGACCTTTAGTGGTCCTTTATAATATCCACTATGATTGTGCATGGTCAGACACGACACACACACACACACATACACACACACACACACACACACACACACACACACACACACACACACACACACACACACACACACACACACACACACACACACTGCACACACACACACACACACACACACACACACACACACACACACACACACACACAGTGTGCTGGGTGTGCCATGAATTGGTCTGGTCATCAGTATTGATCAGTCAGTGTGCTGGCTGGGTATCAAACTCATGATGTGGTATTAGCACAGAGCTCCAACTCTACTATCCTGCAGGATCAGCTACCAGGCTGATCTGATGTGGTCAGAGTCAGACACACACACACACACACACACACTCATGTTGTGTTATTAGCACGTAGAGCTCCAACTCTACTATCCTGCAGGATCAGCTGGCTACCAGGCTGATCTGATGTGGTCAGAGTCAGACACACACACACACACACACACACACACACACACACTCATGATGTGGTATTAGCACAGAGCTCCAACTTTACTATCCTGCAGGATCAGCTGGCTACCAGTCTGATCTGATGTGGTCAGAGTCAGACACACACACACACACACACACACACACACTCATGATGTGGTCAGGGTCATCCTCCATCAGGGCAGTTCATCTTCATAATAGGGGCTTTACTGAACCATTGATCGGCTCATCAATACATTGGCCCTCATCAATACGTCGCTCCTTGATAAATGTGAGTGGACAGAGCCGATGTGGAAGAGGAATAGATTAGCTCCATGTCATTAAGCGTCATGAAGTCCAGTACAGACGGAAAGTCCAGATATGACGTGGATCAATTAGGCCTGCTCTGCTGAGCCTCGATTGGTCCTGAGGCGGCCAGGCCTGGGAGATTGATTGACTCGTCAATAAAGCGATCAGCACATTCATAAATAGCTGCAGACTGCATTGACCCTATCCAAATCCAAATAAATAGTCATTTATCAGGATTAATTGGCTGCCATGGCAACTCATCATGTGGCAATGTGACTGATATCTACTTTTCCATTTCCCTGTATGACCGTGTGGGTAGGACATGTTGTGTGTGTGTGTGTGTGTGGGTAGGACATGTTGTGTGTGTGTGTGTGTGTGGGTAGGACGTGTGTGTGTGGGTAGGACGTGTGTGTGTGTGTGTGTGTGTGTAGGACATGTGTGTGTGGGTAGGACAAGTTGTGTGTGTGGGTAGGACATGATGTGTGTGTGGGTAGGACATGTTGTGTGTGTGTGTGTGTGGTAGGACATGTTGTGTGTGTGTGTGTGTGTGTGTGTGGGGTAGAACATGTTGTGTGTGTGTGTGGGGTAGGACATGTTGTGTGTGTGTGTGTGTGTGTGTGTGTGTGTGTGTGTGTGTAGAACATGTTGTGTGTGTGTGGGGGTAGGACATGTTGTGTGTGTGTGTGTTGGTAGGACATGTTGTGTGTGTGTGTGTGTGTGTGTGTGGGTAGGACATGATGTGTGTGTGTGTGTGGGTAGGACATGTTGTGTGTGTGTGTGTGTGGGGTAGGACATGTTGTGTGTTGTGTGTGTGTGTGGGTAGGACATGTTGTGTGTGTTGTGTGTGTATGTGTGTGTAGGTAGGACATGTTGTGTGTGTGTGTGGGTTTGGGCTGGGACAACACGTTGACGTAATCGAATACGTTGACGCAAAATATGAGCGTCGATTCGTCAAGCATAACGTGTGCTGCTAAATATTTTTAATTTTACACCTTCAGTGTTTTCCATACGTTGACTAATCTGTGGCTGGGCACCACGAAATCAAAACCGGCCACCACACATTGATGTTCTATGTTGTAGGCCTACTATTTAAATTAAAGATAAGATAAAATAATTTCATTGAGCTGCACTTTTTACTCACGCAGCCTTTCCTCGCCCCGCCCGCTCTCTCTCGTAACGAGCTGCTCCTCCTCATATACGCTCCTCCTCTGTATGTGTGCATTTAACAAAATATTCACGATTGTTGTTGCCACATAGAAGCACTGCATAGAACACAGTGGGCTAAATTGCTATTAAATCCGCTTAGCATCGTGACCATGCTGCGCTTGTTCAAAACTGCTGCATTAAAGTTAAAGTAAACTCTGCAACATAGTACATTGAGGAGACTAAACTAAGTTAGGTTACAGTATGCAATCAAGCAGTATCTCAGAGCTAACGTTAGAATACTGTTTGGATCTCAAGTTTAGCAAGCTTACTTGCAGATGCTTGTATTCGTTATTCACTCATTTTATTGACTCTGAATGTTTGCAAAATCCCGATGTAAATGGAAAAGTGTTTTCCAAGACTCAAAAGTGCTTGTCCAAAGGAGAAGTACGAACCGTTATTTGAACTAACTACGTTATGAATTGCATCCACACATCAGCAGCCTTTTAACTGTGTTAATGTTAATTGCAAGGATTCCCACACAAACGTCTTAAAATGACAGGCACTCAATTAGACATAGGCCTACACTACTGAACTTTATTGAATGCTACCTCTGACTAAGAATGCATTACTTTGCACTTGTATAGTCTTTTATTTTGGAATCTTAAGAGCAATAAACATATATTGCAATGTTAAAGAATTCATGTTTTTTCATTCAGATATGTAAATAAACATGTATAAGTTGCTATTAGTGAATTAATGGGGAGATAATCGAAATTGAATCGGACTGAAAAAATGAATCGTTAGATTAATCGTTGCATCAAAAAAATAATCGCTAGATTAATCGTTTAAAAAATAATCGTTTATCCCAGCCCTAGTGTGGGTAGGACATGTTTTGTCTGTTGTGTGTGTATGTGTGTGTGGGTAGGACATGTGTGTGTTGTGTGTGTGTGTGTGTGTGGGTAGGACATGTTGTGTGTGTGTGTGGGTAGGACATGTTGTGTATTCGTATTCTTCTATCTCCTCCTCTCTCTCTCCCTCCATCCCCCCTTCTCTCTCTCTCCTTCTATCTCTTATCTCCTCCTCTCTTTCTTTCTCTCTCTCTCTCTCCATCCCCCCTTCTCTCTGTCTCTCCATCCCCCCTTCTCTCTCTCTCTCTTCAGTGTGTACCAGGTGGTGGTGGAGGAAGAGCGTCCTCGGCGGGCGCGCGGTGCTGCTGAGATCCTGCGCTGCAACCCGCTGCCCGTCCACTTCCTCAACAGCACTGCCAACGGGGTGTGTTCCAGCACAGGACACGCACGCACGCACGCACGCACGCACACACACACACATGCACACAAGAGCTACAGCATCTACTACCAGGCCGTCAGCACTGCCAACGGGGTGTGTTCCAGCACAGGACACACACGCACACACACGCACGCACGCACACACACACACGCACGCACGCACGCACACACACACACACACACACACACACACACACACACACACAAAAACACACACACACACACACAGGACACACACTCATGCACGCACCCACACACTGCCAACGGGGTGTGTTCCAGCACATGACACACACACACACACACATACGCACGCACACACACACACACCTTCTCAACCAACCCTGGGCAAGGCACCGATAGGGCTTGTGTGTGTGTATGTGTGTGTGTGTTTATAAGGGAGAGAAAGAGAGAAATCAATGCTAACAAAATAGAAAGAATTGACAGACAGAAAGAACACACAGAGAGTTTGAGAGAACAGAATACATCACAGCAGCAGTTAGTTGAGTTACGAGCTGACAACATGGAGAGAGAGAGGTAGAGGGGGGGAGAGGGAGAGGAGAAAACTGAGAGAGAGAGAGAGAAAGAAAGAGACAGAGAGAGAGGGAGAGGAGGAAACATAGAGAGAAAGAGAGAGAGAGAAAGAAAGGGAGAGAGGGAGAGGAGGAAACATAGAGAGAGAGAGAAACCCAGAGGACTGTGCCCCCTGTGAACTACTCTATAGATGGACCCACTTCTAAATGTGTGTGTGTGTGAGCGTGCGTGTGTGTGTGCCTGTGTGGATGCCCATGCCTGTTCTGCTAAATTGAAACTGCCCAGGGCTAATTTCCCAATGTCCTTTCTTCTCTCTTCCACAGGAGACACAACTAGACTGTGTGCAAGTGGCCACTAAAGGTAGGAGTATCATAACTGACCACACACACACACACCCCATCCCCACATACACACACACACACACCATCCCCACCCATCACACACACACAGACACACAGACACACACACACACCATCCCCACCCATCTCACACACACACACACACACACACTCTTCCCCGCCCACCACACACACACACACAAACAGTACACACACACAAATGATGTTACTGTCAAATGAGGCCCTATGAGTAATCACATTGATGTCAAATGAGGCCCTATGAGTAATCACATTGATGTCAAATGAGGCCCTATGAGTAATCACATTGATGTCAAATGAGGCCCTATGAGTAATCACATTGATGTCAAATGAGTCCCTATGAGTAATCACATTGATGTCAAATGAGGCCCTATGAGTAATCACATTGATGTCAAATGAGGCCCTATGAGTAATCACATTGATGGTATTGTCTTTCTTTCCCTTTTGTTTCTTAACCACTCTCTCTCTTTCTCTGTTTCTCTTTCTCTCTCTGTTTCTCTTTCTATTCATCTCTCTCTCTGTGTATTACTCTTTCTTTCTATCTCTCTCTCTATATACATGACTTTCTATTCGTCTCTCTCAGCTGCTATCCTGCTGACTCAACTCACTACTCCATATCTGCGTGTGGCTCCTGCGGCCGGTGACAGCCAGCTAACAGGTCAGATGCTCTCACTCACACACACACACACGTACACACACACACACACACACACACACACTGTGACAGTGGGCTCTATCACGGAAAACGGCAGCCTTCCCTCATAACAAAACAATACACTTGCCCTCTGTTTTATGGTAGCCGCGGCAGTGAGTGCATGCACCGTTAGCGGCTAACCGTGACCCCTCATCAAACACGCACACATAACCACACAATACCTAGTGTCTTCCTCCCTCTGTGAAATAAGGCAATAAGTAGTTTAATCAAGCGGTACTTTATTGGGTCCTGGCGTACATAGAAACCATACATGAAATACATACAGGTGTTTTGTCGGTACTTAGCGTTGTATCGGCAAGCGCTGGTATTGTCCTCTGTGTTTGTTTGTACTTACGTGTTTGCACTTCCTGTGTATGGGTGCTGCTCCGGGACAAACCAGACTGGAGGCACAGTGACATTTTTAAATAAGTTGTCCCGTGAAAGAGGGAATTGGGGTGAGCTCATGGGGAGGGGGAAATAACCAGGGTGATAAGCCGACTCAGAGCATAATGTTGAAAGGGACGATGTGAACTGTATTTATTTATCATGCATTTGCTAAAGGATCTACTTTTCATGTAGTGTGATTGCTATTTGAAATCATATGTTACATTTTATCCTGTAACTTAATGTTATGAATTATGTGACAACCCTGCATGTTTTGGTAGGGACCATAGGGGCAGTGTTACTGGGTTAAAAGCAGGCTGGGTAGGCCTGATGAGTTAGTGGACACTGAGACCTAAGTGAAGTAGGTACAACTGAGTTTGTGACCTTAACGGGAAAATACTGCAGCTAAGTTTTGTATTATAGTTTTTTTTTGGTTTTGTCAATTTGAATATTTTTCTGCACATGAATATTTTCTCTATTCTCTACTATTCTCACTTTAATGATGAAACTGTTTGGAAAGGGATAAAATAAAAACCTTTGCACTCAAGCTATTGTGGTTGAGCCATTATTTTTGGAACGTTTACTTTGAGAGAGAGAGAGAGAGAGAGAGAGAGAGAGAGAGAGAGAGAGAGAGAGAGAGAGAGAGAGAGAGAGAGAGAGAGAGAGAGAGAGAGAGAGAGAGAGAGAGAGAGAGAGAGAGAGAGAGAGAGAGAGAGAGTCAGGCGTTGTTGGAATCTGTAGTGCTGTGAGGAGTGAGATAAGATTGCAGGAGGTGTCACACACACACACACACACACACACACACATTGCAGGAGGTGTCTCATCCTTAGGGGAGGACGGCCTCAATGGTTCTGTCAGATTGATTTTATTTCTTCAGTACCAAATACTCACTCACACACACACACACACACACACATAGAAACACACACACACACACACACACACACACGCATACACACACACAAGCACAAGCTGACACACACACACACACACACACACACACACACAGAAACACAGCCGCCTGGTTCAGTGTGGAATGCTCAGGGGAGGGTCTGCTCAGCAGCTCATTCAGGCTGATTCCATCTCTCCATTTGTCATCACGGACGTCTGTCGCCATGGGAGCAGGATGCATTTACAGGTGTCCGCTCACCAAACCTGCACATCGGCCTCCTCTGGAGAGAACTAGAGAGAGAGAGAGAGAGAATAAGAGAGGAGAGGAGAAAGAGAGAGAGAGAATAGGATAGGGGAGAGGAGAAAGAGAGAGGGAATAAGATAGAGGGGGGGGAGAAAAAGAGAGAGGGAATAAGATAGAGGAGGGGAGAAAGAGAGAGAGAATACGAGAGGAGGGGAGAAAGAGAGAGAGAGAATAGGATAGAGAGAGGAGAGAGAGAATAGGATAGAGGAGAGGAGAAAGAGAGAGAGAATAAGATAGAGGAGAGCAGAAAGAGAGAGAGAGAAAGAGAGAGAGAATAAGATAGAGGAGAGAGAGGGAATAAGATGGAGGAGAGAAAGAGAGAGAGAGGGAGAGAGAGAATAAGATAGAGGAGAGAGAGGGAATAAGATGGAGGAGAGGAGAAAAAGAGAGAGATTAGGATAGAGGAGAGGAGAAAGAGAGAGGGAATAAGAGAGGAGGGGAGAAAGAGAGAGAATAAGATAGAGAGAGAGAGAATAGGATAGAGGAGGGGATAAAGAGAGAGGGAATACGATAGAGGGGGAGAAAAAGAGGGGAATAAGATAGAGGAGGGGAGAAAGAGAGAGACTTATCAGCAGGGAGTCCCTCAGGAGTGTGTTGAGCAGTGTGCTGCCATGTATTCAGGGTGACATTGTTCTGGGTCATCTGCTCCTGAAACACAGTGTGGATATTTAAGAAGCCCTATGCAACAATTTTAGCAAAAATGACCTTAATTATGCAGGTTCAGAGTCGTTCTGATGGTTCTACAACACTTTTTGGGTCGTTTGGTGGGTGCTTCGTCTACCCCTAGTGCTTCTCCGCGGAAAAAACGAATATGCAACTTTCTGGTCGCGGTCCGAACACATCCGGATGTAACTCAGCCAAAGTATCCAATCGCGCCTCGAAAAAATGTAGTCAGATTGTAGTTTCTAAGAAGACTGCAAAACGGACTCCGACTTGGCTTTGTTGCTGTTGAAATTGTAAGTAGCCTACCCTTGGGTGAACCTCGTTTTTGTCATGTGATTTGTTAGTCTCTTGAACAATGTGTTTGCTCGACCGTTTTATTGTGAGCCCTGTATGTGTTTAGCTTGGTTTCTTGATTGCTAGCTCGCTAGCTAGTGGGGGTTTAGCGTAGCAGTCACTTGCTACCAAAGCTAGAGGGGGAGCTATGTCATGAAAAATGCGAGCCCAAATCAGGCGAAAACACAGAAACAGCACAGGCCCTCGTCATGTCCACTCTGAGCACAGGCCCTTTTCATACCCAGCGTGGTCAGAGAGGGTTAAAGCGGAGCGAGAGGCGCAAACGTTCGACAATTTCCGTGTTCGATTATTGCAAGGGGGAGAGGGGAAATCCCCCTTTATGCAGACCAGAGTAAACCCTCGCTGCACTAATGTCAATGGAGACTTGTGGAATTTTACCAATAAATTGGTCATTATGTCTTTCTGGATTTGTTGAGGGTTTTTTGGAAAATTTTGTCATAATCTGTAAGTGTCTGGGATCATTTCAGTCCCCCTAAACCATCAGGTTGTTTTTTAAATGAAATCCAAGAATTTCTCTCCACTCTTGTCTTATATTATGACAGTGTTGTTCTTTGTGGTGATTTTAATTTTCATGTTGATGACTCCAGTAATGTTCCTGCTACTGATTTCCTAAACATTGTTAAATCTTTTCAACTTTGCCAACATGTGTCTGGACCAACACATAACCGTGGTCATACACTGGACCTTGTTTTCACTCTGGGTCTTAAAATGTCCTCTGTTGATTGTTGATATGACTGTATCTGATCATAACTGTATGGTTTTTAGTTGTGAAACATCCATCATCAATACTGTCACTCCCAGCTCTTTCTGTTCCCGCATATTCAATGAGCATAGTGCCTCAAAATGCTGTGCATTATTCCAGAGTCAATGCCCTGACCTCTCTGAATACTCTCGTACCAATGATCTGGTTGACCAGTTTAATTCCATCTGCTTGTCTTCTCTAAATGTTATTGCACCCATGAAGGTTAGAACTAAGTCATCAGAAAGAAAGCAGCTCTGGATTAATAGTGGCATTCGTAGTTGTAAAAGGGATTGTAGAAAAGCTGAGCGTAAATGGAAGTCTGGTCTTCAAGTTCATTATGACATTATGAAGGAATCACTTAAACACTATAACATCTTGGTTAAGGATGCAAGATCACATTACTTTTCAGAATTTATTTCTGATCATCAGCATAATCCTAGATTTCTATTTAAAACAGTAGAGCAGCTGGTAAAGCCATCTACTCCCTGTGTCCCAGTGGAAAGTGATGCTGATTGTGAAAAGTTTTTGTCCTTTTTTACTGAGAAAGTAAAGTCAATTAGAACCTCTATCACTCCTAATACTATGCACTCTCTTTCTTACAGGATAGGCATACTTTAAACCACTTCAAAACAGTTACTCTATCTGAACTTCTAGAGACAGTGTCACATATGACAGTATCTTCCAGTCCTCTTGATGTAGTACCAACAAAGTTCCCATTAGAAGTAATTGAATCTGTTGGGTCCTGTTTGCTTTCTATTTTTAATAGTTCACTTTTAAATGGCATTGTCCCTGATTACTTTAAAACTGCAAAGAAATCAGGGCTTGATCCATCTCTACCTCAAAACTACAGACCTATTTCCAAGTTACCATTTGTATCAAAGATTCTTGAAAGATTAGTGTCCAAGCAGCTTGTCTCTGCACTGGAAAATAATAATCTTTTTGAAAAGCTACAATCTGGTTTCCGAAAGTATCATAGCACTGAGACAGCACTGCTGAAAGTTACAAATGACCTTTTAAGAACAGCTGATGATGGCATGTGTTCTGTCCTTGTACTTCTTGATCTTAGCGCAGCCTTTGACACTATTGATCACAGCATATTGCTGCATAGACTGGAACATTGGGTGGGAATTTCTGGTACAGCCTTACAATGGTTTTCATCTTACTTGTCAAATAGGAAGTTTTGTGTTTCTGCAAACAGTTACACATCTTCATTTTCTCCTGTCAAGTATGGGGTACCTCAAGGGTCAGTTTTAGGACCAATCTTATTTTGACATGCTTCCTCTTGGGCACATTATCCAGAAACACTGTGTCTCCTTCCACTTCTATGCTGATGATACACAGCTGTACCTGCCCATTAGTTCCTCTGATCCTAGTATGCTGAATTCCTTAAATGAATGTCTTTGTGACATAAAAAACTGGATATCGAACAATTTCCTCCAGTTGAATTCTGACAAAACATAAGTCCTCATCATTGGATCCCAGCACATAGTGAAACAAATGATACCATCCTTAGGTCCCTTTCAATTTTTAGACTGTGTAAAACCTGTTGCAAAGAATCTTGGTGTCTGGTTTGACAGTAATTTAAGCTTTGAACGTCACATGACAAAGCTCATACAGTCTTGTTTCTTTCACCTCAGAAATATTTCCAAGATTAGTTCCATCTTAACTTTTAAAGACACTGAGACCATTATACATATATTTATTTATTCACGCCTGGATTACTGCAATAGTCTTTTTTCTTGTCTGAACCAAAAATCTATAAAGAGACTTCAAACTGTTCAGAATTCAGCTGCCCGGCTTCTTACTAAGACAAAGTACTGTCAGAACAGTTCAGTTCTATAATATGACTCCTTAGAACAGTTTAGTTCTATAGCATGACTCCTTAGAACATCTCAGTTCTATAGAATGACTCCTTAGAACAGTTCAGTTCGATAGAATGCCTCTCATCAGAACAGCTCAGGTCTATAGAATGACTCTTATCAGAACAGTTCAGTTCTATAGCATGACTCCTTAGAACATCTCAGTTCTATAGAATGCCTCTCATCAGAACAGTTCAGTTCTATAGAATGCCTCTCATCAGAACAGCTCAGTTCTGTAGAATGACTCCTTAGAACAGCTCAGTTCTATAGAATGCCTCTCATCAGAACAGTTCAGTTCTATAGAATGACTCTTTAGAACAGTTCAGTTCTATAGAATAACTCCTTAGTACAGCTCAGTTCTATAGAATGCCTCTCAGCTGACCTTTGACCCCCTGACCTCACCCAGGTGCGGCCACCCACAAACCAGACGCTGTGGAACCAGAGAAGCAGACGGACCACACGGTGAAGATCGCCGGGGTCATCGCCGGGATCCTGCTCTTCGTCATCATCTTCCTCGGCGTGGTGCTCCTCATGAAGAAGAGGTAAGGCGCGGACACGCTGGCCAACGGAGAGGGAGGAAGCTGCAGCTCAGAGCACTCAGTGCCAGATGGACACTCATTTGCGAACATAGCGTTATCAGCGCCATGGCCAAGCCGCAGAAAGCGCCGGCTGGGTCACTATTTTTGTTATTGATTCAAAACCATGTTGGGGTTATGAAAAGGTTGATGTTCAGCTGTCATTAAATGACATATTTTATAGATGTATGATTCCACGGCAGGTCTGTGTCCCTCTGCACCCGAATGGCCCTGCAGTGACCATGGAACAGCTGTGGGTGTGGCATGGGCAGAATCAGTATCATTAACACAGCTGTGGGTGTGGCATGGGCAGAGTCAGTATCATTAACACAGCTGTGGGTGGGTGTGGCATGGGCAGAATCAGCATCATTACGCATGAGAGGTTGAGAGGGTGTGGATAAAAAACCCATTCTCACCACACCTGGTTGCACCATGGTCACTCACGTGTCTGCTGCTTTAATATGTATCCCCTAGACTTTATCCCAAACTAGTATTTCTGGATGTAGCCTGTGGAACTCGTTCAGGGGAGTTAGTCCGTTTTCTTATGGTTTTGTTTCCCCCTTTTAACACTCGTACGCTCCGGTTACGTGACTGATTGGGGCTGACATGGGCGTCAATTAGGAACGGGCATATGTATAGTCACCTGGGGTCCTTAGCCAGGTAGCTTATTCCCTGCTGCTGGTTCAGTGTTGGGGTGTAGCAGTGTTGGAGTCGTGGTGACCAGTTTAAAGTGTTGGAGGGAGCGCTGACACTGAGGAAGTTATCGTGAGCCGTTTTCCCTAGCGGTGTTCTGGTCTGCCCAAGCGAGTTATGGTGGATTGATTTAGGACTCATTCTGTGTATAAGCGCTCAGCTGACGGTGTGGCTGTGGACAGGGGGTAAAACTGCGAGGATTAGGACTCACAGACAAGGTCAACTTAATACAACGCAGATCTATACCACAGCACTGTGTGCTAGCTGCTGTTCTCTGTAGTGTTGTATGTTTGGTGTGTGTGTGTGTGTGTGTGTGTGTGTATGTTTGGCGTAGGCCTAGCCTGTGGGCTGTGTGTGTATGTTTGGCGTAGGCCTAGCCTGTGGGCTGTGTGTGTATGTTTGGCGTAGGCCTAGCCTGTGGGCTGTGTGTGTATGTTTGGTGTGTGTGTGTGTGTGTGTGTGTGTGTGTGTGTGTGTGTATGTTTGGCGTAGGCCTAGCCTGTGGGCTGTGTGTGTATGTTTGGCGTAGGCCTAGCCTGTGGGCTGTGTGTGTATGTTTGGCGTAGGCCTAGCCTGTGGGCTGTGTGTGTATGTTTGGCGTAGGCCTAGCCTGTGGGCTGTGTGTGTATGTTTGGTGTGTGTGTGTGTGTGTGTGTATGCCTAGGCCTAGCCTGTGGGCTGTGTGTGTGTTTTGGTGTGGCCCCTGCCTGTGGCTGTGTGTGTGTATGTTTGCGTGAGCCTAGCCTGTGGGCTGTGTGTGTATGTTTTAGGCGTGGAGCCTAGCCTGTAAAGTGTGTGTATGTTTGGCGTGGGCCTGCCTGTAGGCCTGTGCCTGTTTGGTGTGTGTGTGTGTGTGTGTGTGTGTGTGTGTATGTTTGTGTTTGGCGTAGGCCTAGCCTGTAGGCTGTGTGTGTATGTTTGGCGTAGGCCTAGCCTGTAGGCTGTGTGTGTATGTTTGGTGTGTGTGTGTGTGTGTGTGTGTGTGTGTGTGTGTGTGTTTGGCGTAGGCCTAGCCTGTAGGCTGTGTGTGTATGTTTGGCGTAGGCCTAGCCTGTAGGCTGTGTGTGTATGTTTGGCGTGTGGGCTGTGTGTGTATGTTTGGTGTGTGTGTGTGTGTGTGTGTGTGTGTTTGGCGTAGGCCTAGCCTGTAGGCTGTGTGTGTATGTTTGGCGTAGGCCTAGCCTGTAGGCTGTGTGTGTATGTTTGGCGTAGGCCTAGCCTGTAGGCTGTGTGTGTATGTTTGGCGTAGGCCTAGCCTGTGGGCTGTGTGTGTATGTTTGGTGTGTGTGTGTGTGTGTGTGTGTGTGTGTGTGTGTGTGTGTATGTTTGGCGTAGGCCTAGCCTGTGGGCTGTGTGTGTATGTTTGGCGTAGGCCTAGCCTGTAGGCTGTGTGTGTATGTTTGGCGTAGGCCTAGCCTGTTGAACTCACACAGGTGACTTAGGCGTGCACACTCACACAGGTGAACTCACACAGGTGACTTAGGCGTGCACACTCACACAGGTGAACTCACACAGGTGAACTCACACAGGTGACTTAGGCGTGCACACTCACACAGGTGAACTCACACAGGTGACTTAGGCGTGCACACTCACACAGGTGAACTCACACAGGTGACTTAGGCGTGCACACTCACACAGGTGAACTCACACAGGTGACTTAGGCGTGCACACTCACACAGGTGAACTCACACAGGTGACTTAGGCGTGCACACTCACACAGGTGAACTCACACAGGTGACTTAGGCGTGCACACTCACACAGGTGAACTCACACAGGTGACTTAGGCGTGCACACTCACACAGGTGAACTCACACAGGTGACTTAGGCGTGCACACTCACACAGGTGAACTCACACAGGTGAACTCACACAGGTGAACTCACACAGGTGAACTCACACAGGTGAACTCACACAGGTGAACTCACACAGGTGACTTAGGCGTGCACACTCACACAGGTGAACTCACACAGGTGAACTCACACAGGTGACTTAGGCGTGCACACTCACACAGGTGAACTCACACAGGTGACTTAGGCGTGCACACTCACACAGGTGAACTCACACAGGTGAACTCACACAGGTGAACTCACACAGGTGAACTCACACAGGTGACTTAGGCGTGCACACTCACACAGGTGAACTCACACAGGTGAACTCACACAGGTGAACTCACACAGGTGACTTAGGCGTGCACACTCACACAGGTGAACTCACACAGGTGAACTCACACAGGTGACTTAGGCGTGCACACTCACACAGGTGAACTCACACAGGTGACTTAGGCGTGCACACTCACACAGGTGAACTCACACAGGTGACTTAGGCGTGCACACTCACACAGGTGAACTCACACAGGTGAACTCACACAGGTGACTTAGGCGTGCACACTCACACAGGTGAACTCACACAGGTGACTTAGGCGTGCACACTCACACAGGTGAACTCACACAGGTGAACTCACACAGGTGAACTCACACAGGTGAACTCACACAGGTGAACTCACACAGGTGACTTAGGCGTGCACACTCACACAGGTGAACTCACACAGGTGACTTAGGCGTGCACACTCACACAGGTGAACTCACACAGGTGAACTCACACAGGTGAACTCACACAGGTGAACTCACACAGGTGACTTAGGCGTGCACACTCACACAGGTGAACTCACACAGGTGACTTAGGCGTGCACACTCACACAGGTGAACTCACACAGGTGAACTCACACAGGTGAACTCACACAGGTGACTTAGGCGTGCACACTCACACAGGTGAACTCACACAGGTGACTTAGGCGTGCACACTCACACAGGTGAACTCACACAGGTGACTTAGGCGTGCACACTCACACAGGTGAACTCACACAGGTGACTTAGGCGTGCACACTCACACAGGTGAACTCACACAGGTGACTTAGGCGTGCACACTCACACAGGTGAACTCACACAGGTGACTTAGGCGTGCACACTCACACAGGTGAACTCACACAGGTGAACTCACACAGGTGACTTAGGCGTGCACACTCACACAGGTGAACTCACACAGGTGAACTCACACAGGTGACTTAGGCGTGCACACTCACACAGGTGAACTCACACAGGTGAACTCACACAGGTGAACTCACACAGGTGAACTCACACAGGTGAACTCACACAGGTGAACTCACACAGGTGAACTCACACAGGTGACTTAGGCGTGCACACTCACACAGGTGAACTCACACAGGTGACTTAGGCGTGCACACTCACACAGGTGAACTCACACAGGTGAACTCACACAGGTGAACTCACACAGGTGAACTCACACAGGTGACTTAGGCGTGCACACTCACACAGGTGAACTCACACAGGTGAACTCACACAGGTGACTTAGGCGTGCACACTCACACAGGTGAACTCACACAGGTGAACTCACACAGGTGACTTAGGCGTGCACACTCACACAGGTGAACTCACACAGGTGACTTAGGCGTGCACACTCACACAGGTGAACTCACACAGGTGAACTCACACAGGTGACTTAGGCGTGCACACTCACACAGGTGAACTCACACAGGTGACTTAGGCGTGCACACTCACACAGGTGAACTCACACAGGTGACTTAGGCGTGCACACTCACACAGGTGAACTCACACAGGTGACTTAGGCGTGCACACTCACACAGGTGAACTCACACAGGTGAACTCACACAGGTGACTTAGGCGTGCACACTCACACAGGTGAACTCACACAGGTGACTTAGGCGTGCACACTCACACAGGTGAACTCACACAGGTGAACTCACACAGGTGAACTCACACAGGTGAACTCACACAGGTGACTTAGGCGTGCACACTCACACAGGTGAACTCACACAGGTGACTTAGGCGTGCACACTCACACAGGTGAACTCACACAGGTGAACTCACACACACACTCACACACATGAACGTTTGGGTGACTTAGGCGTGCACACTCACACAGGTGAACTCACACAGGTGACTTAGGCGTGCACACTCACACAGGTGAACTCACACAGGTGAAGAGATGAAAGCACTTTTCCTCTTTCTTCTGCTCAGAAAGCACTTTCCCTTTTTTTTTCCCTTTGCTTACTATCTCACTCCGTCTCACTCCATTTCACATTGTCTCACTCCATTTCACTCTGTCTCACTATGTCTCACTCTGTCTCAGAGGCGTCTTTAATTCGGTGCGTGGGGACTCATAATTCCCAAAGTCTGATTGACAGGTATATGTAATTACCACCATGCACCCGTCCCTTTTAATTGAATTCTCGTTCAATACTCCTTAATCAAATGAAAAGGTGTGATTGAATCCGTGGCATCTATTTGGTTTAATTTGTGGCATTAAATCCGGATGGAGCTCCATGGTAGGACATACTAATGCCTGTGTTACAGCAGAGCGACCTGGCTGCCTAGATGAGATTACTTTGTCTGAGCTCATAGATGGAGAGATTACACAATGAAATGAAAGATCTCTGCTATGTGTGTGTGTGTGTGTGTCTGTGTGTGTGTGTGCATAACTAAACTCTAAAATCCAGTAGGTTAATGTAACAGACACACAGGTGATGTATGATCTCCAGGGGATTTTGGACAGCATTTCATGTCTTGTTTATGTCAAATGTAACTCTGATAGCCTGTCTGTTTGTGGGGTTATGAACAAATATCAGGACCCAGGGTGTGATGTGCTGGGCCATTCAAACCAGGCTTTAGTCATATTCTCCTTAAGTAAATACAAGAAGAAAGCCGCGGTGTGTGTGTGTGTGTGTTTTTGTGTGTGTGTGTGTGTGTGTGTGTGTGTGTGAGTGGGCAAAGGGGAGGCCACTGTGCGTGATACAGATTTGAACTGTGCTTTACATAAACATGAGAACACACACATGGGTGTCCACACATAGACCCCATCATCAGAAGAGCAGTAGTTACCTCGATCGCTCCTGTTCTTAGCCATCATATCTGCTTTTGTTCATCCTTTTCAATCTTTTTTACTCAGAACATTAATATTTTTTCCTTCCCCCCCCCCCCTCCCTCACTGCTTGTTCTCGTCACCACCCCCCCGGCAGAAGACACTATCAGTCCTACACCTGTAAGTAGAACACTTTGTCCAATCTCACTCTCCTTTCTGTGCCGTATCTGCTGATCCAGGGACAGTTGTGGCTCAGTCGTGGCCCAGATCTCCGCCGGATCCGATCCAGGCTCGATCTGTCCCAGGGTCAGCTGTTCTCTAGGCTGCTGGCCTTCAGAGCTGAGCTGCTGCGGCTGCTGCTTTAGCATTAGCACTAGTGTTAGCACGACGGAGCTGCTGCGGCTGCTGCTTTAGCCTTAGCGCTAGTGTTAGCACGACGGATAGCAATGGCGTTTGCCCTTGGGCACACAGCAGCAGGCAGGCTGCTCCCTGCCAAAGAGAAAAAGAGATTTCACTATTCAATTCAACATTCATCATTCTAATCAAATATTCTATTTATTATTGAAATGTGTCATGGACACTGATCAAGGGCAAGCTATTCTGAAAAGAGTGAAGAGAGAGAGAGAGAGAGATAAAAATGTCCTTGGCTTAATGCACTTTTAACTGGATGTGAATATGATCCAATGATTTTATATCAGTCCGTTTGTCAAAGATTCTGAAAGGCCTGCCTACTTACAGTCAATTAGCCTTTTTGAAAGCAGACCTTGAGAGGCAGGCTAGCGTGGAGCATTTCTCATACTGCCTCATTGTGATGGGCTGCACACCTTATAAATGGACAAGTTCAGGCTATTGGCGAGACAGACTGTGATCTAATTTCAGGCCCAAGCTCCTTGACACAGGGGCACACTGGCTGTGTTATCCCCCCAGCAGGCCAGAGCAGGCCTGTGTTAAGCATGCGGTCCCTCACCCCCTCTCCTCTCCTAGCCTGGTGCCCAGCTCCTGGTGTTCCCTGGGTCTCACCCTCCAAGCATAAACACAGCACTCTGCTTCCATTGTCATCTCAAATCATCTCACCCGTCTCCCCCTGCATGCTATATCTCTGTTGTTTGCATGAAGGCGCGCCATGGCAACCTGTATGTCATAAAGTAGAATATAGATGAAATAGCTGGTATTCTAGGAGAGGAAGTGGGGTGCTCTTCAGTCTAGAAAAGACAGCATCACAGCAAGATCCTGATAATATAGGATATTTAGGAATTTTGTGATTCACAGTTCCTCAACTGGAAAGATTGCCTTATTCTTATGAAATAAAACTGTTGAGAATACCTACCTAAAATGTAATTTCGAGGAAATTACCAGTGCATGAAAATATAAACATACTGTATAATAAAACATAAAATGCCAAACAAACTTGGAAACAATTGGCAGGAGTCATAGTTGATAACAACTGACAGTTGAAATGGCTGAACAGTTAAATAGTTGAATAGTTCAAATAGTTAAATTATTTAATAGTGAATTATTGTATTTATTTTGAAACAGTTGTGGGCAGAGGAAATAGTAGTCTTAAGAGAGCCAGATTGTATGCTTAAAGCCTGAGACAGAGTATATAGTTTAAAAGTTGAATGTAGATAGTGTAATGGATGTTGATAGACAGAAAGTTGAATGGATGTTGATAGGCAGATTGTTTAATGGATGTTGATGGATAGTTTAATGGGTGGATGAGTGAATGGTTTGAAGAGGATGAATGGATAGAAAGTTGGATGGAATGTGCCTTATATCCTTATAGAATGGAGAGACACAGAGGGCCAGATGTACGTACATTTGCAAACGTAGCGTTATCAGCGCCATGGACACACCGCAGATTGCGAGCGCTGTCAGACCCAAGTCTCCGTCGTATTTATCAATCGTTCAATCCTTAGTGTAAATCTGCGCCTTTCTCTGCCCTTCTCCGCCCATAAACGCAATTTACTTAACGTCCACAACTGAATGGCAGCGCCTACAAGCGCAGTTGAATGAAGTTAACTGATGACAACATTAAAAAGAATCAAACGTTTAGCGATCATGAAATAATACCATACATGATAAGATGTCAACAAGCAGGGAGATGATGAAGATCAGTAGTTCTACTCAAACTACTTGTGCACGTAGGCTATGGAAGATTGGTCAAATCTAGCAAGTAGGAAAGTTTAAGGAATGACGTGAAAGTGAAAGTAAGACATGCTAAAGGCCAACGAAAGTTAAGGTTGCTTTTGGTAGTACAAATACTTTCACCACAAAAACTGGTGTTCTAAATAGCGATTCTGTTCTCTTTGAAAGGTTCTCTTATTGACGCATTGAACTGCAATGTTGATTGCACCTGCTTTTACAAGGCGAAGTATTTAGGCGCAGAATAGACGTGCGCTTTCAGGAGCAGTCTTTGTACATACCGCTGAATACATAACTAGGCTCTTTACTCTTCCCTCCCATCTTTTTTACGCTAAACTCCCACTTTTCCCTGGATCCTCCCATGAATGCATATGCATGACATGACAATCGCAATCTGCCACTTTCAGCTCCCGCGACAGGCAGTTTGGCGCTTTTATCATTGCGGCCTGTTTGTACATACCTCGCAATGATTTTACACGCACATTGCGAAACAAATACGCCTGAAATGGGCGCAAAAGCGTTAGTACATCTGGCCCAGAGAGAGTTGGCCTAGTTAAGCAGAAAGCAATTGATACAGGTGCAATCAGTTTAACTGGCCCTTTGATGGGTCCTAGTTGAGCAGCTGGAAGTTGATACAGGTGCAAATCAAGTTAATTATTCCATTGTGATGTCATAGTGCTAATGCAAAGTCTAAAAATAAAAAAAGCTTGTTTTTTGTTAACCAGAAGAAGAAGAAGAAGAAGACTTCGGATAACAGAACAGTGCATTTTCATGCACTGTAAATATTTAAAATCTCATAAAAGAGACAACATATAGGGGCCTATTATGAAGGTTATTCAAATTTAGTAGGACGTCCAGTCCACATTGGGAGTGTTTTCGTTATCAAATGACTGGCGGATGGCGCAACAAGGCATTCCTAGGTTTCTTAATCAGTTATGGGTGTGTTTGGGGTGTAACATCATTTAAACCAATGAAAATGGCATCTGTCATTCCCTTTAACAGCGCAAAGTTCAATGCATCGGTATTTTGACAAAAAAATAGACGTGCAAAATAAGAAAATAAACTTTGGGCCGGGTGGAAAAGCACATGTGCATGTTGCTTTGTTAGCAGTTAGCTGGCCCTATTCAGCAGCAGTTAGCATTTAGCTGTCCCTATTCAGCAGCAGTTAGCAGTTAGCTGCCTCTATTCAGCAGCAGTTAGCAGTTAAGTTAGCTGTCCCTCAGCAGCAGTTAGCAATTAGCTATCCCTATTCAGCAGCAGAGCAGTTAGCTGCCCCTATTCAGCAGCAGTTAGCAGTTAGCTGCCCCTATTCAGCAGCAGTTAGAGCAGCAGTGTTGCAGGAGCTGGCTTGCCGTCCGGTGGCCTTGTATCTGGCAAAGTGGCTGCATTGTTTTATTGCACTATCAAAATGACTCCCTTTTCTACAGAAGGCCATGGAGAGAGTGCACTGGAGACTCAAACACAAATCATTTGGCAGTTTAAGACCGAGTCAGAGGATAAATCAGCCCCGATGCCGCTGGTCAGATCATAAATCTGGTTGTTTAAATGAGCTCCATCGCCCCTGACTTCTGTCATTAGTTTGATCTTCATGGTTGTTTAACTTTTGCTATGAATCCTGCCGGGGGGTTTTAGAAGCCCATAGCAGACACTGTCACAGCCTCAGGGATTCGGTGTTCAGTAATGTTTGGATTTGAATTAGTCACTCAGTTTTTTTTTTATCACTGAAACTGTCAGGCCATTCAGATTTGTGTTTAAAATCTGATACCATTTTAAGACTTCCCATTGCAAGCATTTGGAGGGCATATAACACCACACGGCACAGCAGCTAGGAGGCCATGGCTACATTTGAGGGCTATCTAATACAGTGGGAGCAGCTAGGAGGCCATGGCTACATTTGAGGGCTATCTAATACAGTGGGAGCAGCTAGGAGGCCATGGCTACATTTGAGGGCTATCTAATACAGTGGGAGCAGCTAGGAGGCCGTGGCTACATTTGAGGGCTATCTAATACAGTGGGAGCAGCTAGACTCTTATTTGGCACAAGGGGAAACACACAGGACCAGGTTACATGAGGTCATCTGAGTCCTCCTGCTGTCAGTCAACCAATCATATCTGGCTCTTCAGCCCGGGAACCCAAGACAAGACAGACGCTGTCTCCCTAGTCGCACAATATGTGCAGAATGATTGGCAGATGCACTAGAGATCGGTCCCTAACCTCCAACAGCTCTACCTAGACAACATGTCAAGAAGGAGAGAAAGTGAGAATAACACAAGTCTTCTAGAAGATGGGCTGCTGGGAGTTGCAGTTTTTTTGTCATGTCATCAATAACAAGGACAGCCAGTAAGCTCCAATCGCCAGCTCTGTCAGTGTTTGCCAATAAGGAAGCAGAAAAAGGAGCTGCTGCCTATGGAGGCCATCAAGATGCTTAAACCCTGACAGATTGAGAGAGCAGGGGAAAGAGAGCATGTTAGTGATAGAGAGAGTGAGAGATAGAATGGTAAAGAGAGAGAGAGAGAGTGAGAGATAGAATGGTAAAGAGAGAGAGAGAGAGAGTGAGAGATAGAATGGTAAAGAGAGAGAGTGAGTGAGAGATAGAATGGTAAAGAGAGAGAGAGAGAGTGAGAGATAGAATGGTAAAGAGAGAGAGAGAGAGAGTGAGAGATAGAAGATTGACACAGAGAAAGAGAGCACTTGAGTGGTCAAGGTTCCTCATGAATTTTAGCCCTGTCTGTACTACCATTTAAACTATTCTTGTGAAAGACATCTATAAAACATAACCCCCCACACACACACACACACACCTTCAGATTGACCTTAGAAAAACAAGATAGACAAGATAGGAGAGAAATGACACCCGTGTCCCTCCCACCCCTTGTCCATCCAGGATGATAAATGAGCAGACAGCAGCGGCATGTTTTAGTGTTTGTCTGGTGAACAGGAGCGAGAGAGACAGCAGAGGGGCTGTTAGAGAGAGAGAGGAGGGGGAGAGAGGGAGGGAGGGAGAGAGGGAGGGAGAGAGACAGCAGAGGGGCTGTTAGAGAGAGAGAGGAGGGGGAGAGAGGGAGAGGGGGAGAAAAGGAGGGGAGATAGGGAGGGAGAGAGGAAGAGGGGGGGTATCAGTAAGTGTCTTCATTAAAGGCTACATGCCCAGAGTGGAGCAGCGTGCTGGAATCTCACTAATTGGAACAAACCGAGCACATTTGTTTCAGTAACGGGGGCAGCATTCTGATGAAGAACAGAACAGATAGAGGAAGGAGGGGCAGGGATGGAGAGAGAGAGAGGGGGAGGCAGGGAGGGAGAGAGGGAGGGAGGGAGGGAGAGGGAGAAGGAAGGGGGGTAGTGATGGGGGCGTGAGTAAAGGAGGAGTAGTGATGGGGGGGTGAGCGCTTCTCTTCTCTTTTCACTTTCCCCCATCCCTCTGTCCATCTTTCTGTTTCTATCTGTCTGTATCTCTACTCCCTCTTTTCTTATTTTTTCTCTGCCCTCACTTTTTATGTGTGTGTGCGTGTGTGTTAGTGTGTGTGAGTATGTTTGAGTATGTGTGTGTGTGTGTGTGTGTGCAGGTGGTGTGTGTGTTGGTGATGGATGGTAGTCCCTCCACACACTTTATTATAGTAGATTGCAGGAAGTAAAGGTCATGACCTCCATTTTGTCCAGCTGTGCTAACGACTCTCCTGCTGCAGGTGTGAATGAGTGTCCACAGCCCAAGGATGCACCTCAGTGCTTGGGGAAAATACTGGACCCCGGAGGACTTGTGCCTGTCTGACTCTACGTGTGTGTGTGTGTGTGTGTGTGTGTGTGTGTGTAGTGATTCAAGCACACATTGTTTCTTTCTGACGGGCAGTAATGAAGACGCCTTTGTATGTTTTAAAGCCCCCCTGTGTAAGAAATTCTCCCATCTAGTGGTTAGGAGTTATATAGCAACCAACCTCTCAAGCGCTGCCTCGTTTAGAACTACGGGAGCCGTCACACATCAAAACTGACACTAGT